>NC_081434.1:33850334-34005334 GCF_949786415.1 Peromyscus eremicus | reverse complement strand
CTGGGGTGTTATCTTGGTTTTGGAGGATGGGGAAAATGGGAACAGCTTACCACTGCCGACTTCCAATGCTCATTAGAGACAGTCAGACTGAAATCAGAGAAACTTAGGCTGCACTCCCAATTCAGTCTCTCTCTAGGCCTCAATCTGCACCATGGGAACTTTAACACACCCCAGCCAGGCTGCTCTGAAGAAAGAGTCAATGCATATGATGCTCTAGGCATACGTGTCCTAGAGTTTCTATTGCTGTGATGGAACACCATGACCGAAAGCAAACTGGGAGCAAAAGGGTTTATTTGGCTTACACTTCCACATTGTAGTCCATCACTGAAGGAAGACAGAACAGAACTCAAGTAGAGCAGAAAACAGAAGGCAGGAGCTGATGAAGAGGCCATGGAGGAGTGCTGCTTTCTGGCTTACTCTCCGTGGCTTACTCAGCCTGCTTTCTTATAGAACCCAGGACCACCAGCCCAGGATTGGCCCCACCCACAATGGCCTGGGCCCTCCCATATCAATCACCAATTAAGAAAATGCCCTAGAGGCTCGCCTGCAGCCCAAGCTTCTGGAGACATTTTCTCAACTAAAGTTCCCTCCTCTCAGATGACTCCAGCCTGTGTCTAGCTGACATAAAACTATCCAGCACATACTCTAGACATGGTGCCCACAGAACCAAACACAGGAAAACTGACAAGCATCCTGGATTCTCAAACAACGACAACTTTGGACAGCAGAAACCTGCTGTGGGATGGTCTGTATGTCAACTGTGTTGCTGACTGGTCAATAAATAAATCACTGATTGGCCAGTGGCCAGGCAGGAAGTATAGGCAAGACTAACAGAGAGGAGAATTGAGAGAACAGGAAGGCAGAGAGAGACACTGCCAGCCGCCATGATGACAAACAGCATGTGAAGACTCCGGTAAGCCACAAGCCGTGTGGCAGGGTATAGATTTGTGGAAATGGATTAATTTAAGATATAAGAACAGTTAGCAAGAAGCCTGCCACGGCCATACAGTTTGTAAGCAATATAAGTCTCTGTGTTTACTTGGTTGGGTCTGAGAGCTGTGGAACTGGCGGGTGACAAAGACTTGTCCTGACTGTGGGCCAGGCAGGAAAACTCTAGCTACAGAAACCTCTCTCCCAGTATGAAAATATGCCTTCAATAACTAAAGAATAATTTCTTCAGTGGATCAATGACCCGCCTTGAAAGGGAAGAGTAGCCCAAAGGCCCTGTGGCTTCGTGGACGTGGAGTTAACCCCACAGATCCATGTGGGGTTTAATAGTAAAAAGGAGAACCACAGTGGTAGCAGCCAGACGCCCCTGCCATGTTTAATGCTTCAGAAGAGGAAAGAATACCATTTTCTGTGTCTAGTTAGTTTCATTTCCAAAGGAGAGGGAACTAATGGACGCAGATGAGGATTTAACAGCGATGTGTCTTTGCTAACCCTCCTCCTCCCATCAGATTAGGGAGTCCTGTGTCTTACCCGTCATTGTAACCCCACTTGACCTGGCAAGTAGTAGACACACAGTACATACTTGTTGACTAGCAAACTGACCTTCACCAGCTGGCTGTGGAAATACTTCAAGCAGCCACAGAAACCGAAGGGCTGGAAGCCTCTCTAACCTTCTGCGCATCAACATCACCAGCACCAACACATCCTCCCCCTACCAAGAGTTTCTACCCCAGTAACAAGGAACACAGGACAGCATAGGACAATTTTCAACATGAAAAAATTACAACAATCTAAACTAAAATCCACCTTGATGTACTCCCAACACTTGGTCCTGGTTAGATCTTGCTGTGGAATAATCTTTCTGTACACTGAAAATGTGTATTGCTCTCATTGTTAATAAAAAACTGACTGACCGATAGCTGGGCAGGAAGAGATTGGGTGAGACAGCCTGACACAACTGGAATGAAGAAGGGCAGAGTCAGGGGAGATACCAGCTAGCCTCCAGCTAGCCACCAAGAAAGCAGGACATGCAGAAAATGAAGTAGCAAGCCATGAGCCACGTGGCAAAGCACAGATAAGAAATATGGGTTAATTTAAATGTATGAGTTTGCTAGTAACAAGCCTGAGCTATGGGCCAAGCATTTACAATTAATATTTAGCCTCAGGGTGGTTATTTGGGACTGGGTAGTCAGGACAGGAAACTGCCGCCTACAAGACCTTCTGGAAAAGTACTAAACTCCCTTCCAAACACAGCCTTCCCTGGACCTGAGAATACCCAAGTAGTCTATAGCTCCCCACTATCTCGGGTCTCCGTAGAACTCATTAAACTCCATCTCCCTCATCCTGCATAGCTGGTGTTCAGTGGCTTTGCTCTGGGATGTGTGTGGATCACAGTGTGAGGATCCAGGCTCAGTCCTAAAGACACCCACCGCCAAGTCAGCCCCATGCTGCCTTGGTGATGCTTTTTGTTACTTCTACCACAGTTGTTTATTTACTTTGCAAGCATGGTCAGAACCTCCTGACTGTTTTCTCACCCCACTGCTCACTCCACAACAACCCTATGTTATCATTGTTGTCATTCAGAAAACAGAGTGAAACCATGTGTAAATACCCTCTTCAAATCAGCATGCCTTTGCAAAATCCCTCAGGACTTCTGCAATGAGAAATTGCACGTTTCAAAATAAAAATAACTCCTACTCACAGTTATCCACATTATACTTGGGTTTGGCTTTAAGAGTTGGGATTAAAGGAAAAGAAAAATCAAAGAGTATGTTGCCAGAAGGGGCCCTAAGTTAAATCTAACCTAATCTGACTCCGAGAGTATAAACTGCTTCTAAGAGAGGTGAACTGGGGCTGGAATTCAAGTCTTTGAACTGCTAAGGGCGGCATTCTTTCTGCCATACAGCGGAGAAAAGAACGCCAAGACCCACTGGAAAACCTGCTTTCAAGTTTGGAGATGAAAAGCCACTTAAAAAAGAAAAAGAGTCGGTTTGTAGCATTTTTTTTCTCTAGCCCTAAAGGCTAGAAATTATTATTTCTCTCAATAAAATGGATGGGCTACAGCAGGATGATTTTCTTCCCAGAAAAACAAAGCTTCAAAAAGCCAAAATATAGATGGAGCGTAACAGCGGACCCCACAAAAGCAGGGAAAATACACACAATAAATTAGCTCAGCCACAGGATGGCACTGCAGCCTTATGTATCATCAGTTTGTGTCAGGAGCCTTCTCAAGGCTGACTTCAAGTTTATTTGATAATGCGTGAGCAACTTAATAACTGTGCAAGCTGAAGTACCTATAAAAGTAAAATGCAAGTCTATACTTTGGGTAGCGTATTCTTTTAACGTTTGTTGAGTTCCAGACTGCAGCTTTAAATGCCTCAGAAGATGCTAGATTTATTCTGTGACCCAATGCACACATGTCATTGGCTGTTAGGAATAGCAGTTTCAGGTAGATGACTCCCCGTCATCTAAGCATAGACTGGTGAGTACATTAAGTAGCTTCCATCTGAGGAAAAGCCCCTCATCAGCCTCGGTCTTTGGGATTTCTTTAGGAGAAAAAGATCTGCTCCACCCACACAGCTCCTCCCGTGGAGTAGGTAAACCAGAATAAGACAAGCAGGGCAGGAGCCGATTTAGTGAATGGGTAGGCATTGCTCTTATGGTGTTATACGGTGGTACTGCGTGACAATGGCCTCAGAATGCCTCAAACTACAGCCGTAATCATGAGCAAACTCAGTTTTCTCAGCTTCTGCATCCCCACCTGTAAACTGGTGAAAACAGTCTGCTCCCAAAGTGTTGGTGTGAGGATTAAGTGAGAATATTCATGAAGGCACTTAGCAGCATATGTGGTATGTGATAAGCTCTTGTCCAGATGGTGACGGTGGTGATGATGATGATGATGATGATGATGATAATGATGCCACCATCTAGTGGTGGTGGTGTTGATGATTCTACCTCAAAAGACTGTGGTAGTGTTGCTATGTGTGGGAAGCCCTTCCACAGCACCCAGAATGTAGTGGGGATGCAGCCGCAGTGAAGGGTAGCCATAATGCCTGGGCTCCACAGGACTGGGACCTTGCGTCAACCAATGCGCGCACATCAAATAATAATAATTTAAAAAAAAAAAAACAGACAAGCTCTATCTAATCAAAATTCCCTGGAGCCTGTAGGCTTCATATGTGGTGGGATCTCCAGGGCTTATCCCCATTAAATGGAGCTATCCATGTGCAGCCTCAGATGAGCAATCAATTTACCATGTGGAGGTTTGGGGATTCCTGAGTAAAAATTATTAATTCCCTTGAAGCTTGCCATAGTGAACAAACTTGTGGTGATATTTTGTTTGTGCTCTAACAAATAAAGCTTGCCTGGAGATCAGAGGGCGGGGCTAGCCACTAGTTAACCATAGAGGTCAGGTAGGGGTGGCACACACCTTTAATCCCAGCACTTGGAGGAAGCAGGAAGATCAGAAGTTCAAGGCTACCCTGGGCTACATGAGATTAATCCAGTCTAAAAGAGAAACAGAGCCAGGCGGTGGTGGGTCTTTAATCCCAGCACTTGGGATCTCATACCTTTGATCCCAGCACTAGGGAGGTGGAGACAGGAAGTGATATGGCTGGGCAGAGAGAGTAATATTAGGTAGAAGGACACAGGAGCTCAGTCCTTTCAATCTGAGGATTCCTAGAGGTAAGAAGTCTTTCTGGTGGCTGGCTGCTCTGCTTCTCTGATCTTTCAGCTTTCACCCTGATATCTGACTCCGGATTTTTATTATTAAAACCAATTAGATTCACACTACACAAACTGGAAGAATTAATGTGATCTTCAAGAGCCAGCTGAATAACCCCAAATTCTCACATGCTTCCCACAGGTCTGGGACCACTCAACTGTCCTCCTTCACCACTTCCGTTCTAGAGACAAACTCAAGTGAATGAGTGGCGAGAAAAGATGTCTGGCATAGACTATAGATAAATAATTTTAAGATAACTGTCACATTAATTTAAAATTCTCTTAATGCTAACAAGTACAAGCACTAACAACCAAAGGTTGACACATACAAGCTGTGTCCTTCATAGCTCTGGCTAGCAGACCAAGCCAGGACAGCTCTATGTTTGTTAACACACTAAGAGCAACACAAACATGTAAATTCCTTTTTAGGATCTCAACTGGAACTAAAAGTAGCATCAATGGTAGAGTCTGCAGAGCAAGTTATTATTAAATGTGGGATAGCCTTGCTTCCATTTAATTCGTACTCAAAATGCTGGTCTAGACTCTGTTCAAGCTATTATTAGTAACAGTCTTTTTTTGTCATTTGAGGAACAAAATAGAAAATGAACATACAATTAATGTTACCCATTGAGCATGCAAATATCACGCCTTCCCCCCCCCCTTTTTTTTGTATTTTTTCTTTTTTTTCTAAGATGGGTTTTTTGTTTTCTGGTTTTTTTTGGTTTTTGGTTTTGGTTGGGTTTTTTTTTTGTTTTCTTTGTTTTTGGTTTTTCAAGACAGGGTTTCTCTGTGTAGCTTTGCACCTTTCTTGGAACTCACTCTGTAGCCCAGGCTGGCCTCCAACTCACAGAGATCCACCTGGCTCTGCCTCCCAAGTTAGTAGCACTTTTGTTGGCAGAAAGCATATTTATTTCCTGTATTCATTTTCCAAGCATTGAATGTAGGCCAGGAAGGCAACTATACTCCCATTGAGACAATTATTATTATTATTATTATTATTATTATTATTATTATTATTATTATTATTTAATCTGCTGGGATTAAAGGTGTGCGCCACCACCACCCAGCTCCATTTTTATTTTTAAGTGTTGTTAGCTCTAAGATATATGTCTAGTTTTGATGAGAGATGTTAAAAAAAAAAAAAAGCCTTTCCAGAGCATTTGAACACTAAGTAAGCTTTCATAAGGAAGCAATGTTTCACATGCCAACAGTAACTCCAGCGGGGTCTCCATGGGAGTATAGTTGCCTTCCTGGCCTACATTCCAATGCTTGGAAAATGAATACAGAAAATAAATATGCTTTCTGCCAACAAAAGTGCTACCAACATTGTGGGGGAATCAATAGACATGTCGTCAACTTCCTCAGGCTAAGACCGGCAGAGTGAGTCCTAGTAAGAGCGAATTGTATAAGACAAAGTCTCCTGGCCTAGCAGACGGCTCAGTCAGCGAAGCGCTTGCCTCATGAGCATGAATGCCTGGGTTTGATTCCCTAGAACCCGTGGGAAAGTGTCAGATATGACAGTGTATGCTTGTTATCTTAAGACTGGTGAGATGGAGATGAGGGATCCCCACGGCAGGCTGGCCAGCTAGTCTGTTCTAATGGTGGACTCTAGACCAATGTCTCCAAGGAGGTAGACAGCATTACTAAGAGTGATACCAAATAATCCAATGGCCTGGATATACATGTATTTGCACACACACATAGACACACAGTATATGCATACAATAATAATAATAATAATAATACTTTAAAAGTCCCCTTACCCCCAGCTGAAGGAGTCAGAGTTTGGGTGATTTTTTAATCAAACAGCAAGTGAGTCATAAGTAAAAAGTCCCAGAACGCCACAATATAAACAGTTTATCCTGCAAACCAAGACACTTTCCAGAGTGACAGAGGGCACTCTTCATGATTACTGTGGGACAAAGAGCATAAACAGGGATGTCCTGGGCCAGCCAGGAAGGATAGTGCCCTTTCCTAGTAACCAGAGGGATCAGGTATCAAGTGTGACAAATGTGGCGTCTGGCACATAGAGACTCTAGAATATGCCTGTCCATGCTAATAATTCCCATTCTTTACACTGACTCTTTATGGCCCTCACTGTATATGATTACCATTAAAGTCAAGACCAATACATTCTATCACATCTATTCACTGAATGTTAAATGATTCCCTAAATACTCTTTGCTCAACTCGACATTCAATGTATAGTATAGAAAGCCTTAGGAGAGAAGTGTCACATTATATTTCGTACCTTGGAAGCTTGCCCTATGAGCATCAGTTTTCGGCAAATGGTGTAAATGTAAATGGTACCTAAGTGAAGAGAAAGATTGTCAGCATCTTTTACAATCAAAAGATGGAAGTTGCATATTGCAGTTTCTATAGCTCAAGTCTGTCATTCCCAAAACAAGCACTTTCATGAGGTTTGATAATGGTAGAAAGTGATAATCATTGTAATTTTTCTTGTCACTTAAGCACAAAATCACTGAATTGACTAATATGAACATATTTTAAATATGTTAACACCACAATCATTCAGCCTCATTTTATGGCAATTTTAGTTTTAAAATATACTGGAGAGAATAATATTTTAGCAGAAACTTTATATACCTTGTGGTTTTATTAACTCTAAAATGTTCTTTTTTTCCTGTGGCTTCCTTATGGCTGAAAAATGAAAGATTTCTCTCTGAATAGTATTAGGATACATATTTAATCAGTGTGAGACACTGTTCAACAAGGAAGCTCGGGGTAACTGAAAACTTGAATCAGGTGAGGATCTGATTTCACCCCTTTCCTGCCTCAGTTACTATTCACCCCATTTTTAAGGCATGCCCTATAGCCAGTCTAACGAAAACTACCATTTCAGGATGATTCGTGTGCCCGACAATTCATTACAAGAGAAGAACAAGCTGGTGGCGGAGTGGGAGGGGGCGGAGCGCAGCTCTAGACCTCTGTTGGTAAAGGGCATCATCCTGCTATAAGCATGCTCAAAAGCTCACATGCTTTTGAAAGGTTTGGCTCGCAATGACAAGCAGTCCAGCCATTTTCTACAGAGCAGCTGATCTAAAATTCACGGCCAGCAAACCTCCACTCTAAAAGCATCTGCTCCAAAAAAAAAGTTCCTTGATTTTTAAAACACCTGTGAGCACAACAAACATCGTTACACAAGTCTGCAACGGAAACACCGAGTGCCATCTGAAACCCTCACAGCACCGAAGGCTTCCAAGAACACAATTAATTGGTTCTTAGCAGTCAAGGACTTGGCGGACTGAGTGCCGGTGACGTGTGTGGTGATATATTGTGTACCCTAATAAATTTGCCCGGGGATCGGGCAAGCCAGCCACTAGATTAGACATAGAGGCCAGACAGTGGTGGCACATACCTTTAATCCTATCACTCAGGAGACAGAGATCCATCTGGATATCTGTGAGTTCAAAGCCACACTGGAAACAGAGTCAGGCAGCGGTGGCACATGCCCTTAATCCCAGTACTGGGAAGCACATGTGCCTTTAATCCCAGGAAGTAACAGCAGGGCAGAGAAAGGTATATAAGGCGTGAGGAAACAGGAACTAAGGCAGTTCAGCTGAGACCCTTTCGGGTGAAGACTCAGAGGCTTTCAGTCAGAGGATTCGTGGAGTTGGTGAGGTAATAGGTGGTGGCTGGCTGTTCTGCTTCTCTGATCTTTCAGCTTTCACCCCGATGTCTGGCTCTGGGTTTTTCGTTATAACACCATTTAAGATTCGAACAACAGACATGCACTTACCGCCTTCAGGAACCCACCCAAAGCCGTCCTAAGCACCTCGGCTTGGCTGTGTTGAGAATACGACCCTTAGGGCCAGGGAGACGCTCAGTGGTAAAGTGCTGGCCTTGTGAGCATGAGGACCTGAGTCAGCTGGGTGTAGTGGCACACACGTGTAACCCTAGTGCAGGGAGGGTGGAGAAAGGTGAGGTCCAGGGACTCACTGGTCAGCCAAGCTCGCTAAATCAGTGAGCTCTAGGTTCAGTGACAAAACCCTGTCTCAAAAGACAATAGAGGAAGCCACCCTGACACTAATCTCTGGCATTCACACACATATGCGCACATGCATATACACTAGATACACATATATACTACACTAGACACACATATGCACTCATATATACACTACATACACATGCACCCACATATACATTACACATACATATACTACACACACATACACACAAATACACTACACACACACACTACACATACACACAAATATACTACACACACTACACATACACACAAATACACTACACACACATACACACTACACATACACACAAATACACTACACACACACACTACATATATACATACACACACATGCATGTAAATATACACTACACACATGTACATACATGTGCACTACACACATACATTACACATATAGACACATACACTACACATACACACACAGAGGACAAAATGCAGCTGTATGACTGATTCCTTGTAGAAAAGAAAAAGTCACCAAGTTAGGCAGTGCACAGGAAGCACATGCCTGCCCACAGAGCACGTGACTCGGGTTCAAGCCAGGAGCCTGGAAAAATATGTCAGCAGTTGGGGGCTGTCCTTGGGGACAACAAAGGCCCTTCTGTGTTTCAAACCATGCCTGTAACCTTGCCAGCTCTGGTCCATCCCGGCCACATTGGAATTCTTCTTTGACAGCTCAGGATTTTGGCCTGGCTCACTAATTCCCACAAGCAGAAGCCACAGGCAAGAGAGATGGTACAGGATGGGACACAGACTGAATCTTTATGAACTCAGACATTCTAGAAGTCAACTCCTGCTCCTCCTCCTCCTCCTCCTCCTCCTCCTCCTCCTCCTCCTCCTCCTCCTTCTCCTTCTTCTTTTGAGCCAAATCTCTACTCTGAATTTATTAAGCCTGATCCTGGGACTCCTTTTCATCCAAGATGGCCACTGTCAAAATGTTCTGAAAGTCTAGATTAGTTGAGTTCGGTTACTTGGGAAGGTTTGACATCTTTTGGAAAGAATCAAGACTAATTAATGTCTTAAGTAACCAGTGGTAAGCTGTCTACATGAAAAGGTCAAATCACTTTGACAAGGTATTAAACGCACACTTCTGACTGCTTAAACACAAACTGTTAAAACTCCGGGGCCTGTGGACTAGCTTGTCCCCGAACAGTCCAGGTGGCTCCTTCAGCTCCTTGTCCAACTGCCCCAGGCATTTGACGTACATTTCTAGCCCTCCCTCAGCCCGGGCCTCTGCTTCCTTCCTTGTCTGCCTTCTCACTGGATTTCCTCCACGGCAGCACCTGACATAATGGTTTCGTGCACCACCTCCCTGTGGGAGGAACAAGTGTACGTTTTCATTTGCTATCTTCTCCTGCTTCTCGGGTACCTAGGACCATGCTGGGCTGGGGGGGGGGGGGTACTCAGCCAGTCTTAGTACTTAGGCTTAGTCACTAATTAGTGAAACCAAGTATAATATATGTATATCCCACTACCCAGCAACTCCACTCCTGGACATAGAGCCCAGAGAACTGTCCTTCCAATCTATAAAACAAGATATGCAAAGACATTCATTGCAGAATTGTTTATGCAAATAGAAATATGGCACAGACTAGGTGCCCTCCCTAGGGACACGCATGGGCAGCTGCAGAATGAGTTAAGGAATTAGAGTCCCGTACAGGAACCTGACTGATTCTACAACATAGCATTGACTGAGAAATCCAGGAAACAGAATGTCTAGAGTTCAGTCATATTTATAAACATAAAGCTCACACCAGAAAAGGGGCCAAGAACTCTAATCTCTTTTTTCAAAGAGAAAAGGAAGAGGAGCAAATCTGATTGTTTGTTTGTTTGTTTGCTTGTTTGTTTGTTTTTGAGACAGGGAGTGTCATATAGGCTGGGCTGTTATGATATATTACATGGGGGACCCCGAGGGTATCCCGCATGTGTAAGGAAACGTGCTGGGCAGATGCAGTGGCCCACGCCCTGTGGGCCTGGCGGTGGGGCGGCAGTGGCCAATCACTCACAACCCAGATGCTGCATCCATGCGGAAATGGTTTATTATTATAATAGAGAGATGAAGGGAAAGATAGGAAAGAGGGAGCGAAGAGAGAAGGGGGTGTCGAGGGTGCACACCTCATAGGAGGAAAAGCAGAAGAGAGAGAGGAAGGGGAGGATTTTTCCTTAAGATGAGGCTTTTACGTCAGGACATAGGCACCAAGGGGCGGGTCAGAATATTAACACAGGCTGCTCTCGAACACTCCATCTTCCTGTGTAATCCTCCAAATGCTAGAATTAGAGGCTTATGTGACTGTATCACATCAATATCTGATCTTAAGAGCCATAAAACAGCATAGACCATTTTTACCCGTCAAGGAGCTCCAGCCTTGCACATGTTGTTCACGGGCTCATGAGTACAGACGCACTCCCACCGCCCTGTCCATCTCTGTCAGCATGCCTCAGCTAAGGGAGTCAAGGACGCTGCTGACGACCAGCCACAAATGCTTAACGGTCACCAATCCCAAAGTCTTGTCAATGTCACTCTCATTTCTAGCAGCAAATGCTCAATGTAATTTCAGTCAAAATGCCAGCATGTGATTCAGGGTGGGTAGAGATGGAAGAAGCTAGGAGATAAACTTTCAATTGACATGAGATGAGGGGAAACACAGTATATTTTCATTGGAATTATTCTTTCCTAGTCTTATGCACATCAAACAGACTATTTTTTTTTTTTGTTTAGAGTATATTATCCATGCTTAGCACCATCAGGAAAACAAAAAAACATATTATCCAGAGACCAATACAGTAAACACCCCAGAGTAACTTTAGAATGAAAAAAAGTTACACTTTAATTGCTAAGATTAGTTTCTTTACACACGTGCATTATATATAATGTATATAAATATATAATATGTGTATATAAAATAGTGTGTATGGACAAGTGTGAGGGAGAGAAAGAGAGAGATACCCTCACTCAGAAACAAGCTAGGCAGGGGATGTTGCTATGTAGAAAGCCAAAACTACTAGGCAGGGTCTTTAAGGAGAGAACTAAAAAAGCAAATGATTCATAGAATCAATCTACCACAGCAGCCTCTTAATCCGCCCCCACATGTCTTCCCCCTTACCAACGATGGTCCCTGAAACCAACCACCCCATAGCCACGGACCCTTCCTTTGGTGAAAACCCCAAAGTCTCACTGGTGAGGACAAACTACAATGTAATCCAAATTTTTAACAAATCATATGATTATTCTATCATAAAATTGTGCACGTTTTAAATCACAGCATGATCAAGTTACCCTCGGACTTGGTAATAAATAAACTTGAAATAAGTGTCTGAAAGGCGCAACGGGAAGCGGGACATTTTGGTTCCCACCGTTGAAGAGGATCCAGCAAAGGTGCTCCTGCGGGAGAGCCACCTGCATGATGAGTCGCAGGGACGACAGAATGTGCAGACACTGACTCACGGACTCTTTATTCTGCAGGTTAGCATCGCTGTCACAGACCAGCTCGTAGCTGCAAATGTTTTTGCCACTCAAAGCGTGAAACTGAAAGACACGGGAAACAGACAAATATAAACTGGGCTTACAAGATTCAGAAAAGGCATTTCTCACCAATGTTAAAAAAAAAAAAAAAAAAAAAAAAACTAAAACTAAAATGATTAATTGGTTTAATGCATTAGTATGCAAAGAAACATAAGACAGGCTTCATTAGAACATTCATTTAGTTAAGATTAGCTTTCCGTAGGCAAAAGAAAATCCCAAACAAAAGAATACTAAAATCCCATTACCCATTATCTCATTACCATTCAGCACTATTTGTAATCTCATCCAAGAGCATTTTAACCTATTTATTAACTCAAATGCGATTATTTCAATTTATATAATGCTTTCAGCAAATGGTGATTGACCACCGCTGTTTCAAGGGAAGAAAGAGCCTCGGCTCTCGGCAGAGGCAAAGTGTTCCAGGCACAGACAACACCAGGGATGCTCCGGTGTCAGCCATGCTCGCTGAGTCCAGAAGAGGCCATCGGACACCCTGGAGTCACAGGCTGTTGTGAATGTGGACTCTTGAGAACCAAACTCGGATCCTCTGCAAGAACAGCAAGCACGGTTAGCTGCAGACTAGGCTCTCCAGCCCCTGGGCTGGTTTCTTGACCTTTCCTAATCTTGTTTCTTTTATCAGTAAAAAGGGAAAAAAAACAACTCCAACTCCAGGGCCGTAGGAGGCTGTGAGCTGATAATCATACAGTGTATTTGGAGGTTACTTAGCACCAAGTTCACTTTGGCATGACTTTTTTTATTTGCTGTTGGCTTACGTTTTTGTCCCCATAAAGGCACCTGGGGTATTTGGAAGGAGGCAACAAGCCGAGACTCTGAGAATCTCAAGGAAGGTAAAGCTGACAGGGTCCCACAGCCCCATCTTCTTATCAAGGATTCCTTCATCTCCCAGATTCCCAAGCACAGTTCTGAAGCTTCAGGGGACTCCACTAGCAAATTGATGCCAGCAATTAATACAGTAACACTGATATAATAAAGATATAGCTTAAAATTTCTTATCAAAAAAATCTGTTTGCACTCAAGGAGCACTTTTTTTTTTAACAATACCTCTATAATAAGCCTTGTTTTCCTCATCTTTAAGATAGGGCAACAATAAGATCTATCTCGTACATGTTGTGAGGATCTAGTATGTTTTCCAAAACTCTTTGTAAATGAATGTACCTGCCAGTGTTAGTTACTATGGCAACAGTGCTGCCTGCAGAATGAATTGGCACTTAAATTTACACAAACTCCAAAGCTCTGCTCCAAAGCCTAATAAATTCACTGTGTTGACCAGCCCTCAAAACACGTAGCAGACTGCTCACGGCGTACAGCCAGATGCTGTACTAGGCCCAGGATGGCGTCCAGACACTGTCAGCAGAAGGCTACACTAATCACGCAAGTCACAAGCCGAAGCGCCCTTGGCTGCTTTTCCCATCTTACCGTAAGTCCAGCAGTTTCATCTCCAAGGCCTTTGGGGAAAAAGACAGATTTGAACTGATTCACATCTTCTTTGTACTCATCGAAGTCAGTAGTGAACTGCTGGAGATACCTCCCATAGCACTGTAGAAGAGCTAGTTTGTATTCCTAAAATAAAAGAGGACTTGGTTACAGTTTCCGAATGTTGTCTTAAGATTGAGCAATATGGCCAATATGGCCGGGTGGTGGCGCATGCCTTTAATCCCAGCACTGGCGGATCTCTGTGAGTTCGAGGCCAGCCTGGTCTACAGAGCGAGATCCAGGACAGGCACCAAAACTACACAGAGAAACCCTGTCTTGAAAAACAAACAAACTAAAAAAATGATTGAGCAATAGTCAAAGTATCCTTAGTCATATCAAAGTTGGTTTCTACCACTTCCAGAGAGTCCCAGTGACTCGACATACCTTTATTGAAAACTGAATGTTACTATTTTGTACCCAGGGTCCATTTCTTTATATACCCAGCCCTACAACTACCAGGTGACCAGCACCATTTCCCAAGCATGCCTAAAGTGACAGACTGTCTCTCTGCAATGGATGCATGTTACTGTGTTGAATCCTCAGAACAAGCCCACTGGGAAATGGGACCATTGTGACCACGGTGAAGAAAATATGCACATTTGTTCTAAATGTGACAACACCCTCAGCACCTCAAGACTCTGAATCTAAGTTCTCAAATCCAACATCCTCTGGTCATGGCGGCCCACACGTTCAACTCAAAAGGATGGACTGGAGTCTTGTTACAGAGTGTGGGGCCGCGGGGGGAGGGGGGTTGTTTCCATCCCCCACGTGGGACAGTTGACCTGGAAAGTGTCAGCAGGGAACATGAACCCTTCTACAGCTTCCTCCTCCACAGCCCTGTCTCCAGGAAAAGCCAATGGCCTGGCTCTGACCCGCCCACCTGCCTAGGCCTGTCTATCAGAAGCATTGGGAATCCTTAGCTACTGCCATCACCAACTCGCTCCCTCAGTGTCTAAGATGTTCCCTCCTCCTCCACCAATATCCCCCACACTCACCCACTGACCTAAGACTATCCATCTATCCCAGGCGATGCGACCTCTCAGGCCTAGAGCTATCAACATAAAATGGGACATTTTGTCAACTGTCACTCCACTTCATAGAACTGGAACTCACCTATTTTTTCCCCCAAAGACTTTGTTTTCAAGTGTGTAAGAGCCATAGTGCATGCATGTGGCGCTAAGGCTATCTCTAATTTAGGTAGAGGAAGCCAGATCTTAATTCTGTGGATGAAAAGAAAGGCACCTTAGACTGAACCTTCTGGAAAGCTGATAGCTGATTAGAACTTGGGCGATTGTGGAAAGGTTGGAATGTTGCAGATCCAGAGTCTAACTACAATTTCTCTTGGGCTACCTTTCAGCCCCTTTAAAGCATTCCTTGACTGTCTCTGGGTTTGATCCTCACAACTTCACTATCAGGTGAAACCTCTTGGAATATGGTAATTTAGCAGACTGCTAGAATGGCCACCAACCAAAAGTCTAAATAAATATGCCATCAGATAGTATCTGAAGCTTACAGCAGAGATTTCCCACTTTGCTACGACCTGTCTGATGTTTCTACCAATATATTTGAAAAGTGTCATGATTTACAACTAGCAAGTCTTAAGCGATTATAAAAACTTTATCAAACTGCTAACCACGATGGACAAGTAATTTGAGGCGATCTGAACCTGTGCTCCAGGGCCACGGTCACTCACATTTGGCTTCAGGACAAATCACCCCTGACCCCTTCTGAGGTAAGAGCTGTATTTTTGTGTTGATGGTGTTTCAGATAGGTGTTTCTACATCTATCCTCTATTTTGGTAAATTTGCCCTGGTCCCAGAACATAAATTGAAGTCCAAGAAGTAGAAACGCACAAAGAAAATCAAGCCGAGAAACTGAAAATCTAGAAGGCACTAATACTGCCTATGCATGGCCTAAAACCCCAGTGCATAAAATAACTCCTTGTCCAGCACTGACTGGAACTTGCTATATTGGGACTTAAGCCAGAGCTCGGCGTTAAACGCACAAGGTCGTGAACTGAGAGCCCACCCGTGGCACAGTCTTATCAAGTCAAGTTCAGGTCCGTGACATTCAGAATCGTAGACCCTGATACGGAACTAACATTATGGTACATGCTCAGGTTCTAATAGAAGACTGAGCAGGAAATGGGGCATTCAGGCCACAGGCGCTAGACTCACGGTACAGCAAAACACTCAGAGGAACCTAAAAGTCATTCAAACAGGGCACTGAATAGCCAGGCCAGTAGCCGTGAGGGCTGACCAGGCAAGGCCGCCAGCCGAGTCACAAACAACAGGAAGTGGTGTCTGGGCTCCTTTGTGTAAGGTAGGGACATGACGACTCAGCACTTCCTGCAGAGGACCCGCCACACCCTCCGTCCATGGAGCTCAGCTGCCTGCCCATCCCAGCCCGCCTGCCTCTGCTTCCTGAAGAAACCACCCTGGAGAATTTCAAATACAAAGTGAAAAGGCTAACTTCATAGTCGTCACGACTGTTACTGGACCCCATTACAATTTTTATCCATTTGAGTATGATTTTCAAAACATCCCGACTAGGACAAGTACGGGCCCAAATCCTAAACAGCCAAAGGAGCTGGTTTGGCGCGGGCTCTCTCCGTTAGATCACTTACTTTCATTTGACACAGGCTGTCTCCCACCTTCAGAAGCTTCTCGTTGTAATAGTCAGACGGCAGCCTGGGGGCGTATTTGGTCCAGATATTAAACAGAGTAGTGGCACTGTGAGAATCGTAAAGAAAAACGTCTTCAGAGTCAGCAGTCAGCCCCAATTAATTAGCGAACAAACCTTTAAAACCTGCCTTGTGCTGAATCTTTCTAATGTGCCTTATTGTTAACGTCTAAGTACTAATTTATTATATTATAGCTATTATAGCTCAAGTTATTATAGCTAACATGTGCCCACTGTTGACTGGAACCTGTCATATGCATTTATAAAAACTTTTTTAGAGCATGAACAAGTGTGATACCTTGTTCATACCTCTATCAGTATCCACCACCCTATCAGTGTCCACTGAGGTTCCCTTTTGGGGTTCTTTGTCTCAAGAAAGATCTTAGAAATTGACTCAGAAGGAAATCCATGGACAATTTTATTAGAATTAAAGAAAAGAACATAGGCCGGGCAGTGGTGGAGCACGCCTTTAATCCCAGGATTCAGGAGGCAGAAACACATGGATCTCTGTGAGTTTGAAGCCAGCCTGGTCTACAGAGTGAGTTTCAGGAAAGGCTCCAGAGAAACCCTGTCTCAAAAAACCAAAAATAAGAAAAGAGGAAGAAAGAAAGAAAGAAAGAAAGAAAGAAAGAAAGAAAGAAAGAAAGAAAGAAAGAAAGAAAGAAAGAAAGAAAGAAAGAAAGAGAGAGAGAGAACATAGTACAGTCTAGGTTAAAAGAAATCCCAGCAGCTATCAGAAGATGGAGAAAAAATCATGCCTTTTAAGTTATGCATGGAATAGAAATAGAGAGATTGTTAATTAAGGAAAGTTATTATTTTTATTGTTGATGAAGGATTATTAATTAGGGAAAAAGCTCTCTCAAGAAAGGTAGTGAGCCGAGGAAAGAGCTATATGGTATATGGTCTGCTCTGGCTCCCTCCTCTCTTTCTTTCTCCTTTGTATTTCATTAGCATTTCGTTTGCATGCTCTGCTCCTTAGATGATGTCAATGTTCCTCTGCAAACTGACTCCTTTCATACATTAACCTTTTTTTTTTTAATATATGTGAGCTCTTTTGCCTTGCCTGCATGTATGCGCACCATGTGCCTGCAGTGCCTATGGAGGCCAGAAGAGGGCATCAGATCCCCTGAAACTGGAACTACTGGTGGGTGTGAGACACTGTGGGTACTCAGAACTGAACCCAAGAGCTCTGCAAGAGCAGGAAGTTCCCTTAAACACTGAGCCATCTCTCTAGCCCATTTACATGTTAATCTGAAGCTTTTGTTTCTGTTCCTCCTCTGTCACAGCGTCATGTCACAGCTGACTAGCAACACTGCCCATCAAGTATTGGCGATGGGATTCACTCTTGGCGTGCACTGGTGAGGCCCTTTTGATTAATGTATAATGATACATATCAGCACCGTTACAAAATATAAATGTTTCACTGCCCTGGAATTCCTCTATGCTCCACCTGCAAGTTTCTCCCTTCATCCCTAATGTTTGTTATCACTGATTCTTTTACTGTCTCCACAACTTTCCTCCGACAGAATGCCATATGCTATATAATCCTTTCAGACCGCCTTCTTTCATTTAGAAATACGTATCTCAGTTCCTCTATGGCTTTTCATGGTTCGACAGTTTGTTTTTATACTGATTAGTGTTGCATGAGCTGATAATATTGTCATTTATTTTGTGCTAACCTTATGAAGACTATCCTGGCTTGCTTACAAGTTTTAACAATTGTAGATAAAGCTGCTATGCGTATCCGGGCTTGGGGAAACGGCTCAGTTAATAAAACACTTACTGTATACACATGAGGACCTGAGTTGGGAGTCCCAGAACCCATGTGAATAGCCATGTGTCCCGTGACACATGCTTATAATCTCAGCACTGGGAAAGCAGAGGCAGGAGGATCTCTGGGATTCAGGAGCCAGTAGCCTATCATAATTTGTAAGCCCCAGACCCCAGTGAGAGACCCTGTCTCAAAAACAAAGGATGGCTCTTGATGAAGGACATCCAAGGTTGAATTCTGGCCTCTACACACACATACATGTGTGCACACGCACACATATGTGCAAGCACAGAGAGAGAGAGACAGAGAGAGACAGAGAGAGATAGAGAGAAATGCTATGAGTACTCATATGCAGAGTTTTGTGTGGATACAATCTTCCTTTGGGTAAGCGCCAAGAGCCACAATTACTAGATTGCATTCTCAAGGGTGCACCATGCACTTAGCTTTGTGGGAAATCATCCCTTATCTTCCACAAAGCTACCTCTGCCATCCTGCATCCCCTCCAACATGGAGCTTCTGTTGCTTCCTCATCAGCATTCAGAGTCGTTGGCATCCTGGATTTTAGCCTTGTAATCGGTGTGCAGACGATCTCATAGCTGTTTGAATCCACAGTTCCCGGATGTTGTTGCACGTGGAGCATCGTCGTGTGTTCATTTTCCATCTGCGTATACCTCTTTGATGAGGTATCTTTTGGATATCCGACCAGTTTTTAAAAACAGGTTGGAGTTGGTTTTGTTTTGTTTTGGTTTTTTCTTACCATTGATCTTTTTAAGAGTCCATTGCATATCGTGGACAACAGTCTTTTATCAGATACGACTTTTGCAAGTATTAAGTTTACAGCCTACTCTTCCATACTCTTCATAGTGTTTCACAGAGCAGAAATCTTTAATTTTGATGAAATTAAGCTTGTTGATTATTTCTTTCATGGGTCATGTATTTGGAGTCATGTAGAAAACTTAATTGCCAAACCCAAGGTCACCCAGATTTTCTCTTAGGAATCGCACCGTTTTGAGTATTATGTTTTTGACAGGTGGTACTTTGAGTTGATTTCCAGGAAGGATGTAAACTCTGTAACTAAATTCATTTTCTTGCGTGTAGTTGTTAAGTATTTCCAGCGTCACTCTGTCTTGCTTCTATTCCTTTGTCAAACTACAGACTATACCTCTGAGTTGTGTATTCCTCTCCATTGATTCGTCCATTATTTCACTGATATCACACTGTCCAGATGATTACAGCGGTTTATAAACCCTTGAGTGTGTAGCATTGGTCTGCCAGCTTTGTTGCTCTGGATTCTGTTTGTTTATGATGGGACAGGGTCTCACTATGGAGCCCTGGTCATCCTCAAACTCAATATCCTCCACCCTCTCGTGTGCCAGAATTACAGGCATGGGCCACCATGCTCTTAATTATCTCCCAACTTCTTTCTTCAATGTTGTGTTGGCTATTTTGTATCTGACGCCCCAGAATTATTTTTTCTGTGTTTCATTTCATGTCTGCAATGACCCCAAGGTGGGAAACAACATTCCCCACAGACAAGGACTTTGAGGATAGTATTCACTTCTTGCCTCAAGAGCAGTGACTAGCTAGTACAGGTAGAGTGTTTTGGCTTCTCTTCCTGTTGCTACGATAAAATACTCTGACAAAAACAGCTTAAAAAAGAAAGAGTTTCTTCTGCCTCACAGGTCAAGGTACAGTCCATCATGGCGGGGAAATCGAGGCAGAAGCCTGAAGCAGCTGGTCATGTCACATCCCCAATCAAGAATTCACGCTTATCTTGCTTTCTCCGTTCTACACAGTCCAAGATGCTAATTCAGGGGGAAGGAACCACTGTGTGTGGGTCTCCCCATCTCAATTAAGCTGATCAAGACATGCGGATAGGGTAACCTGACTTAGAGAAGCCGTCACCAGGGAGCCTGGAGGCTTGTCTCCTAGGCAATTCTCAGTCTGTCAGGTTGGCAGCTCACTAGCTGTCATGGTAGTTAAGAATATAAAGGAAGTGAGAGAAGTAGGGAAGAGGACAGGGAGGGATGGTGATGGGGTCAAGGGCAGGTAGGTTGGGGAAATTCTTGTTTTTATTTAATTTTATTTAATTCTTCTCCAGGAAGAGCTCAAAACCATGTAGGATTACGCTTCCTCCCACCACATGAAACAAAAACAGACCATCAATATTATAAAAGTGGCTTTTAATAAAAATGAACATGGCAGTAAATCATTGCTAATTTTATTCATTCTCTGACTTAACACTGATTTCTTCTCTTTCTCTCAAATGTTATGAGTGCCTGTGGGATAAGAAAAAATTAGTCTAAACTCTCCTTAGAATTGTCCAATCCCATCTTCTAAATTTCTAGATACAGATGGTGTTGGGAACAGAATGCATCCTTCCAACTGGAACACACTGTTGAAGCCTTTAACCCCAGGGGCAGCTGTGCTGGAAACTGGGCGTCTGAGGGAGCAATTAAGACTAAATGAGGCCTTGCAGTGGAATCCAGTCTGATGGAATTAATGTCCTCACCAGAAGAGATTCCGAGAGTTTGTGCTCATTCGTACTCTCTTTCTCCCAGGCTTCTTCAGAGCAAGGGCCCCGTGAGGGTAAAGCAGCTTCCCAAGCCAGGCAAACAGCCCTGACAAGGTCCTGACCTGGAACCTGAAGGCTTCAGAATGATGTGAAAACAAATGTCTTGCCACTCAGTCTGTGGTATCTTGTTAAGGCAGCATGAACTGAGGAACACAGACAGCAGGCTAAACTCAGGAACCAGAGACTGGCCAGGCAGTGGTGGCGCACGCCTTTAATCCCAACACTCGGGAGGCAGAGGCAGGTGGATCTCTGTGAGTTCGAGGACAGCCTGGGCTACACAGAGAAACCCTGTCTTGAAAAACCAAAAAAAAAAAAAAAAAAAAAAAAAAAAGTGGAGATTGGTTACTATTTATATGCACATTCATGAAACAACATGTACAAATCAATTGATTCATTAAAATAATTAAGCAATATTGATTGAGTCCCCAGTTGAATATAGGGGATCGAGCATCCCTGTCTTTATGGACCAAATAATAATGTTTAGGGTAGAAAAATAGATACACATGCCCATAATAAATGACAAAAACAAATAAATAATGTGATGAATAGAAACCACAGCGTTTAAGAAAAGCAAGGCACCGGCTTTGTTCACTTTATATTTCATTTGCTCCCCCATGGAATTTCACAGTATTTAGATGTAATAAACTCAAGAAATCTATCCTGTCGGGCCAGAATCCCTCACTTCTGCACGTAAAACAGTTAATTCATCTGAGCCTTACAGATAAGATGATCGTTGGGTTTGTTACTCATAGAAGCAAAATACCAGCTTAATTAAGTCAATCAGGGTTACGTAATAAGAAGGTTTTTTCTTTTTTCCTTTTTAGAGAATCTGAAGTTCAGAAATGCTGCTCATTAGGAATAGCTTACATAATACTGCAGAAAAAAATATCCTCCGGAGCCCAGGGTGGCCTGAAACATATTCCTGCAGTCCAGGCTGAGCTCACACTGCAATCCTCCTACCTCAGCCTCCCAAGGGTTGGAACCGCAGACATGGACCACCCCGGCCAGCTTCAAGAATAAAGGGCTAGCATGTTTTATACTGCTGGTTGGCTATGACAGCTAGGAGATGTCCTGGATGTCCTAAAAAGTTTCTCACAGTATAAGTGTTGAGCAGACTACCTAATACTTATAACAAAAGCATATTTTTAAATATACCACACTTTTATATAACAGCATTGTTCATATAATCAAAATTATATTTTCGGTACTATAAATTTTTGTGCTTGTGGAAATCCCTATAGTTAGAAGAGGAAAAAAGCTTTGATTTTTAGGAACAACCATCTGTCAAATGTGTTATAGAAGCAACTCCTGCCTCCTGGGCTCCTAACCAGCTCCCCATTACCTCTCTTGCTCCATTTTACAGGGTCACCCAAGCAGTATTTTCAAATAAAAATTATGTAACGGTAATCCCTTAGCAGAAACGACCTGTGCAGCCTTCCAAAGCCCCATCGATTCCTCCACTGACATCTCCTACCCTTGCACCTACACCTCCCATGATGGAGTCCAGTGGGTTTCTCTCTGTTCCTTCACAGTGCTTGGTTCTTTCCAGTCAAGGATCTTCTACACTTGCTGTCCTCTATTTCTCTCTGCTTGCCTGGCTGACTCCTGCAGATTCTTCTCATCTCCCATCACCCCCCCTTACCCCTCATTTCAAAGTGGGCTGCCATTGATCTCCCCTTGGGCCTCTGCTGGAGTGCCACCTACTTTGACACACATGCAGGCAAAACACCCTTCCACATCATAGAGAAATAAGTAAATCTGTTTTCCAAGTTGGGAGAATGTAAGACAATATAGTCCTTGGATTCCTGCGATATCGAATATCTGTTGAGTGTTTACTATGCTCCAGTTCCCAGGCTAGCACCTAGAGATGGAGCAATGAAGAAAGAAAAAGAACATTATCCCAAGCTCTTCAGGAAGCTCATGTTTTAATAAAGGAGAGAGGCAATATACAAGAACGCAAAAACATTAAATAAAATACCAATTGATAGGTGAACCTGAATTAGGCAGAAAAAGCCTGTCTTGGATAGTGATGATTGACAGAGACCTGAAAGAGGAAAGCGAGCCAGATAACTAGGAATCTGGAAGAAAAACCTCCCAGACAAAGGAAACAACTAATTAAACCTCAGGGGGCAAGAAAGTAGAGTGCTTCTAGGGCAAGTCCCAAGGAAAGTGCTAAGCACAGACAAGGGAAAGGTGGGGCCAGATCCTCGGACCCTGGAGAACAGTGGAAGTCTCTCAATTGCATTCTAGAAGTAAGGACAATCAGCAAACTTTAGCTAAGAGCAGACAGTATGTTTGCAAAGAACACCCGACTGCTACATGAAGGATATTTGAGACCAAGCGGAGGAGGCCAAAGAAAAGTGAACCTCTGGTTTGGACTGGAATGCTGGGAGCGGAGATTCGAGAATGATGTACAAATGGAAACTATTCAAACAGAGTGTGTTCGGATCATGGCCGCGTGTGCAACGTGGTCTCCTTGGTCTTTTTTTAGACAGGGTCTGACTCAGCTAGCCTTGAAAGCATGAACTTCCAACTCAAACCCCAAATGCTGAGATGATAGGTATGCAACACCATGGCCAGTAAACGTCTTTATTTTATTTTATTTTATTTTATTTATTTTATTTTATCTTATTTGTCCTTGCTCCTGGGTCAATTCCTGGCTCTCCTCCTACCCACCAGCAGGATACGCCAAGGTTGATTCTTCCTTCCTCTTAAATCACTTTCTTTCGAGGCTTTCAGAGCACCAGCTACTTCCTGGTCCTCGTCCTCCCTTCCTGGTCTCTTAGTCTCTGCAAGTTGCAAATTGCTTCTCTTTGTCAGTGCTGGAACACCCCTGGGCTCTGTCCTTTACTCTCTCCTTCCCCTACACGCCCTCCCTTGGCTAGTCTGTCAAGCATCATAATGTAAACATCATGAATGCATTGATAATCCCAAATGTGTTTCTCTTCTGACCTCCAGCCCTGCCTGAATGCTGAGTTACAATCCCAATATATCTAAAACTCAATTCTCCATCTTATTTCCTCCTACCTAAACCTGCTCTTCCCACTGGCACAAATGCTCCCTCAGCTTCCTCACACTTGCCATTTCCCTGTGTAGCCCACTCTACCAAGAAATCCTTATACATCGTCTCCACACCTTCTCAACATTGTGTGTATGTGTGTGTGTGTGCATGTGTGTGTGCGCACACTCGCACACGGAGTGGGGATCGAGGAGGGTGCTTTGAGACATGATTTCTCTGTGTAGCCTTGGCTGTCCTGGAACTCACACTCAGAGACCCACCTGCCTCTGCCTCTGATGAAATTAAAGGCATGTGCCACCACCTTAGGCTTCCTCCTCGACTTTCTAAAAAAAAGAAAAACTAAGCCACTTTTCCTGGTTTTCTCTGTCCATCTCCCGGCCACCCCATTTCCAATTGCAACACTCATCAGATACCCCTCAATCCTGTCCCCTGCCTTACTCTTCTCTCTAGACTCTCCTGGTAAAATGTCTCTACTGTGGCTCTTCCCTTCTGTCAGTGGATGCATTGTGAGATCCCTAGTAGTTGGATGAAGAGACAAATTAACACTGAATATTATTTTATATACTGTATTTTCTTACACACACACACAGAGAGAGAGAGAGAGAGAGAGAGAGAGAGAGAGAGAGAGAGAGCGAGCGCCATTATGCTCTAGTTAGCTTTCTGTTGCTGTGATAATCACTGTGACTAGAAGTAATTTGGGGAGCAAAGGGTTTATTGCATCTTGTGAGTTACAGTCCATGATTGAGGGAAACCAGGGCAGGATTTCAAAGCAGGAACCTGGATGCAGGAACTGAAGCATGGAGGAACACTGCTTACTGGCTTGATTCTTCTGGCTTGCTTGGCTACTTTTCTTTTCTTTTTTTTAAACAAGAAGATTTTTTTTTAAAGATTTATTTATTTATTATACATACAATGTTCTGTCTACATGCCAGAAGAGGGCACCAGATCTCATTATAGATGGTTGTGAGCCACCATGTGGTTGCTGGGGATTGAACTTGGGACCTCTGGAAGAACAGCCAGTGCTCTTAACCTCCGAGCCACCTCTCCAGCCCTTGGCTACTTTTCTTATACAGCCCAGGGACACCTGACCAAAGATAGCAGTGCCCAGGGTAGACTGGACCCTCCCATATCAATTAGTAATCAATAAAATGTCCTACAGACATGTATAGTAGAATGTTATTTTAAGACGTGTTACTTTTCTTTATGTTGCATTTGTTTAACTCTGTGAAGCTGTGTTACTGTGCCTGTCTAACACACCTGATGGTCTAATAAAGAGCTGAACGGCCAATAGCGAGGCAGAAGAAAGGAGAGGTGGGGCTGGCAGGCAAGAGAATATATAGAGGGAGAAATCTGGGAGGAGAGAACTAGCTAGAATTGAAAAAGAAGCAGCCAGAGAAGGAAGAGGATTCCAGGGGCCAGCCACCCAGCTACACACACAGCAAGCCACGGAGTAAGAGTAAGATTTACAGAAGTAAAAGAATGGGAAAAGCCCCGAGGCAAAAGGTAGATGGGATAAGTTAAGATAAGGAAAGCTGGCTAGAAACTAAGCCAAGCTAAGGCCGAACACTGGAATTAAGAATAAGCCTCCATGTGTGATTTACTTGGGATCTGGGGGGTGGGCCCCCTAAAAGAGTAAAAAACAAGCAACCACAGACATGCCACAAGGCCAATCTGATGGAGGCAGTTTCTCAATTGAGGTACCTTATTCCCAGGAGTGTTAAGTTGACAACCAAGATTAGCCATCACACCACAACAGTTTTCTTTATGAACTGGGCACCATAAGAGGTAAGCTATACTGTGGTGGAACAAGTATAACAACTTGTATAAAAGTTATGTGAATATGGTGTCTCTCAGGACATCCAACCGTACTGTGGATCTTGGCCACCAGAATATGCATTTTTCTCCTTTCCTTGTTGAAACATTTTTTCATTTACAGAAGGATTTATACCTTCTCCTTTCACATCAGTATCTCCAGCATCACTACTCTTGCACTTCGTGATCATTATTAAAGAAAATAAGGGTCGCTGGGCGATGGTGGCGCACGCCTTTAATCCCAGCACTCGGGAGGCAGAGGCGGGTGGATCTCTGTGAGTTCGAGGCCAGCCTGGTCTAGAGAGTGAGATCCAGGACAGGCACCAAAACTGCCCAGTGAAACCCTGTCTCGAAAAACCAAAATAAAATAAGGGTCACTCTAACACAAATCCTGAGTTACCATGACTGTCAATCTGATAACAAATGGGCCAACAAAGACCACAGTGTAGGTGTGCTAGAGAAAGGGGTGATTCAAACCTGGGTGGGGCAGAGCAGAAATACATGATTTAGGGGTCTATTGTTAACTTGATGCTTTCCTAGTTTTGAGAAAAGTACCTTTCAGAGATGTATACTAAGTGCTTAACAAAGCGTTAGGATGTTTGCATGAATAATAAATGTAACTTAAAACTGTGTGTTCGGGGTTGGGGATTTAGCTCAGTGGTAGAGCACTTGCCTAGCAAATGCAAGACCCTGGGTTCCGTCCTCAGCTCCGGGGTGGGGGGTGGGGTGGGGGGGACTGTACTCATACTAAATTCATGGCAAAAACATGTAAGTTAAAATTATTCACCAGTCTGGTATTCTTTGCTACTTGCCTACCTTTATCTGTAACTACTCATTTTGGAATGCATTAGACCAGAAAAAAATGGTGGTAACATTCCCCCCCCCAAAAAAAAAATCTTAAAAGCAAGTTGTTTTCAGTTCATGGAAGTAAGTTGGAGACGGAAACAAACAAAAAACCAATCACATGCTCAGAAAGAGCCACAAAGTCAAGAGGGAAAAGAAGTTTCTGTAACCCCAGAGGGGGGGAAGAAGAGAAGAAGAAGAAGAAGAAGAAGGAGGAGGAGGAGGAGGAGGAGGAGGAGGAGGAGGAGGAGGAGGAGGAGGAGGAGGAGGAGGAGAAGAAGATGAAGAAGAAGAAGAAGAAGAAGAAGAAGAAGAAGAAGAAGAAGAAGAAGAAGAAGAAGAAGAAGAAGAAAATGCACACGTCCACCATATGACAGCCTTGGTTGAGACCCAACAAGGACCTGAGCAATCTCAGAGTTGGTCTTTAGTCTACTTTTGCCCTGTTTTGCCACCCACGAGTGAGCCAAGAGAGGCCAGGAGAAGACACTGAGACCAAACCCGGAGTGAGGAAGCGCTTCTGTGCAGACTTTTTACTTGGACCTGAAATATGGAGGGGAGCTGAGGACTGTGATGTCCAGGAAAGTCCACTTCTGGGCTCCGGAGCCCCGCCCCTGTCCCGGTGGCGCCCTCCCCAGCGCCCTGCCTCCGCTTACCACCTCCGATGGAATTCGTGCTTCTGCTCCTGGGAGAGGGCTAGAGCCTTCTTCTTCTTCATAAAGCCCAACAGCTCCCGAGTCTCCTTCTCGCAAGAGGCCAGGAGCGGGTTTTTAGCGTCCAGGGGCCCGTAGAAGGCGGCCGAGGGCAGCGTGTCCTCGGAGCAGGTCCACTGCGGCGTGTTGGACGAGCTCGACTTGGACTCGGTGGGCGACTTGAGAATCGCCGTGGAGGTCGGCGGCGGCGTCGGGGGCAGCTGCACCGGCGACACCGATATCACGGTCTCCCGGGACGTCTCCGAGGAAGAGCTGGAGGAGGAGCTGGAGGTCGCCATGTCGGTCAGAGCCAGCACGCCAGGGGGCCGGTGTACACGCGGTTGCCAGGCAACGGTCTCCTGGCAACCGAGCCACCTGCACGCTTTCCGGAAGCACAGCGGCCCCTAGAGGGCGAGGGCAGCACCAATCGCCCGGAGAGGCAGGATGCTCGAAAATGGGTATTTGTGGCCGCCTGTAAATAGACATGTGCGCGTGCGCTCACACACACACACACACACACACACACACACACACACACACACACACACACACATCAAATGCATTTAAATATCTTTATGTCCATTTGTTATGTAACCATATGGCACTGATGTATAATGCATAAATAACTTTCTGTTTTGTTTGGAGGTTTTTGTTTGTTGTGGAATTTTGTTTTTAATTTTAGAAGGACCTCCTTATGTAGCCCATGGAGGGAGGTGGGGCTCAAACTCACTATCCTCCTGCCTCAGTCTCTTGAGTGTTGGGATTCCAGGCATCCACAAACAAGGCAGCTAGAGAGGGAGTTTTAAACAGAGAGGCAATAAAAAGTTACTGTCAAGGGCCTGGAGAGATGGCTCAGTGGTTAAGAGCACTGGTACTCTTCCAGAGGACCCAGGTTCAATTCCCAGCACCCACAGCGCTGCTCACAACTGTCTGTAACTCCGGTCCCAGGGGATCTGACACCTTCACACCATTGCACACAAAGTTAAATACATTATTTTTTAAAAAATTACCATCAAAAATTCATACTATTTTTTTTCCATTTTGACCTTTTAATAACAATATCCATGGTTACAATAATTAAAATGTGTCTGGCATTATTTTGAGCATTTTGAAACTTTTCTTTCTTTCTTTCTTTCTTTCTTTCTTTCTTTCTTTCTTTCTTTCTTTCTTTCTTTTTCCCGAGACAGGGCTTCTCTGTGAAAGGTTTCTCCACTTATTCTGTAGACCCCTAGTCTCCAACTCACAGAGATCAGCCTGCCGCTGCCTGGCAATTGCTGGCATTAACAGAGTATGCCACCGCCACACAGCTGAAACACTGCTCTTCTCTTTTAATCATGATGATGTCATACCTCGGCTACTAACATTTCTCCATTGTTTCACAGCTAAGGAGACCAAAGTGAGAGAACAAGGCTTAGTGTCAGGGAACAAGTCCTAATTATGTGCTCTGAAGCCAGGGATCATAAGGAATACGCTGTATTCATGATGCCCCCTGTGGTAGTTTGAATGTAATTGGCCCCCATAAGCTCATAGGGAGTGGCACTATAAGAAGGTGTGGCTTTGTTGGAGTGGGTGTGGCCTTCTTAGAGGAAGTGTGTCACTGTGGGATAGGCATTGAGGTTTCCTATGCTCAGGATACTGCCCCGTGTCTCAGTTGACTTCCTATTGACTGTAAGATGGAGGACTCTCAGCCACTACTCCAGCACCACATCTGGCAGCAGGCTGCCATGCTCCCCATCATAATGATAATGGACTGAAACTCTGAAACTGCAAGCGAGCTACCCCAATTAAATGTGTTCTTTATAAGAGTTGCCATAGTCATGGTGTCTCTTCACAGCAATAGAAGCCCTGACTGAGACACCCCCAAAAGAGGCTTATTAATGAAATTGAAATTAGGAAATTCTCTGAGAAGCTGGTTAACACAAGTACGTGCTACCACCACATTCTCCTGGGCAGTTTGAGTTGGTGACTATGGGATTAGAATTTGTGCCTCTAATAATGAGAATTACACTTACTATTTACTTGTACTTCAGCCTTATCCTACATGTCACTCTGTTCTAAATTGATGCGTATTTTACTCAACTGTAACTCTTGGACATTTACACATGCTAATGGTTGGAACTGTTAACTCTCAAAATACTTCTGCATTTTTAAACAGGGATGTGGGAGGTTTTTTTTTTTTTTTTTTTTTTTTCTCTAATGGACAAACTGCATGCGTCGGGGGAAATGTTTAACATCAAGAAATGTTCTTTCCTTGCATTTCATGGGCTACATTGAGTCAACTTTATTAATTTGGGGTTTGAATTTCAGCCAGAGGACCCGCTTTTCCTTATAAATTATGCAACGCCAAAAATTATCGAAGAACCAGAGATTTATGGCGGCTCCTAAAACTAGGTCTTTAACACTGAAACTATTGCCGGTTCCTTCACACTCAAAAATGTAGATGGTGACCTTAGCAGCCACCAAATGCCAAGAAGTTCATTAGAGCACAGCCTTATGTCTTCCAGATCCGACCTCATTCCTTTCCAGCCCTATAGATCTGTGCTAACTTGTAAGGTCAGCCTCCTATGTCCTGTGCACCATACCCGAATATTCTTGGAAGGAAGGTCACAATGAAATCACTCACTGGAGCAGGTCATTGTGAATAAAGGACCTTCCAGGCAACCAGTGAAACAGAGGAATATCCAGCTGACTGTCAGCGTCTAATTCTCCAGCCAAGATGCAGATATTCCCGTTGATTCACAATATTTGATCTCACTCTAGATGGGCAATAAAAACTTCATAAAGTTTTTAAAGAATGCAGGTGGGGGTGGGGAGATTTGTCCATTGAGCTTTTTGTACACACACACACACACACACACACGTTTTTAAAAATCTGGCTTGGTAAGTTCTCCCAGTTCTCTTCCCCCGCTTGCTTTCACATAGCAGCCCTGTCCATTTCAGATCAAATGCCAGTGCAAATTGCTGCTGAGAACGATCTATTGTAGTGACAAATAGGAACGGCAGGAGGCAGGCTCCAATTGAATCAAAGTGGTCAGAAAGGAGGAGAGAACGTAAAATGAAGTGGGCTTGCTCCTTCCCTGCTTTGGCTGTTTTTTTTACAAATGACCTTTCTCCTAGTGTACAGATTTCAAAGTCACTGGTAGGAGAAAAAAAAAAAGTGACTAAACTCAAGTGCTTGAATTACGAAACGTTCCGTTCTTAGTCATCGCGGCCCCCCTCCCCCGCCCCGCACATGCTTCTGCTAACAATCCTTCACTTGCTGTGGGTTTTGGAAGCCTGTCTGAATATTTAAAGGGGTGTTGGATGGTGAATCATCATCATCGTGGCAAGATGGAAGTTTCCATTTTCTTCCCTTTCGATTATATTTGAGGGGTTTTAAAACATTTTTTTTTAAGAGATGCTGTCTTCCTGTAATGAGATGCAGGCTTGATGATACCTCTTCTTGTCCCATGTCAATTTCCCTTATTCTCCCTGTAACGAAAGAATAGAGGGAGGCAACCACTGGCAGGGCTAGGCAACGTAAATAGCTCCCTCATAAATAATGTAAATTGCTGTTTCTTATAATTAATGCCTTTGCTGGCTGCTGAGATTCTTTCTGCTCGTTCAGAATCCTTTTATGTCTTAAGTTATGGTTAGAGAAATAATAAATAGGGTTAGTGGGTTTCTTTTCCTGTTAGATATTCAGTTGTTAATCACTTAGACTGTCCTAAATAGAATGTATGGTCCTTTAAAAAAGAAAATACAAAAACCCTCCTTTCCTACATCACCAACTAATATGTAAACTTAAATTTTTGTTTATTTCTTCATATATTCATTCAGTTAAACACACCCATTCCTTTGTGTGCCTGTATAATCTACACATGAGCACACACGCTCTCTCTACAAGAAGCCGGTGAGTGTACACAGCTTTCCACAATTTAAAAAAAAAAAAGCTGGGATAAGGTCAAAGGATCTCAGAGAAGTCCCAAGGTGAAGCTGGGGGCTGGAGAGAGAACAAAGGATTGCCATGGAGATGATGGCGTAGCTGTAGACTAGAACTGCCTCCCGTAGCTGAAAGACCCTGCAGCATTCACCTGCCTGTTTACTCTGTGAACCTAGTACCAAGCCAAAGCACAAAATGAGCTGGAAAGCGGAAGATGACCAAACACAGCGAGCGGCTGGAAGGTCTGTTCAGAAATCTTCATTCAGCTTTGTGTTTAGCGGAGCCCTTTGGACAGAAAAGCATGCAGACTTTCCCAACGTATGACAATTTGACTTGGGATTTTTTTTTTCCGACTTTAAATTAGTATAGAGGAATACTCATATGACATTTTGATTTTATTTATTTATTTATTTATTTATTTATTTATTTATTTATTTATTTATTTATTTTGAGACAGGGTTTCTCTGTATAGCTTTGGAGCCTGTCCTGGAACTCGCGCTGTAGACCAAGCTGGCCTCGAACTCACAGACACCCTCCTGGCTCTGCCTCCCGAGTGCTGGGATTAAAAGCGTGCACCACCACCGCCCGGCTTTGATTTTTATTACTAATACGATAGCCACTAAATGACATGAGATATTCATCACCTTGTAAAATGGACATTGCCTGGGGATGAGTTGGTCCAGCTATCCGCGAATGTAAGTGGTCTGAGCACACCTAATGTCCGTGAAGCTAAGCTATGGTATTTGGTAGGCTAAGAGTGTTAAGTTCCTTTTGACCTTTTGATATCTTAAAGTTACAGTGGGCTTACCAAGAGTGACCCGTAGGTCAAAGCACAGAGGTATAGTGTTGAGACTAAAAGCCAGTGGGTTGGGGAGCTGTTCAGTCGGTAAAGAGCCTGCTGTGGAAGCTTGAGAACTTGAATCCAGAGCCTGACATGCAGATCAATGCTGGATATAGTCACACATGAATCTGTATTCTGGTGCTCAGGGGTGGGTTCCAAGAGCTCGCTCTCTGGCAGGTTTAGGAAATCAGTGAGGTATGAGTTCACCGAGAGACCTGTCTCAAAAAGTAAGGCGGAGAACAAAGTGGAAGGGACTCATTGTCAACCTCTGACCTCTATACACATGCGTGTGAACACACACACACACACACACACACACACACACACACACACACACAAAGCTCAAGCTGCAGGACCAGAAAGTGTGATTTGAATGTTGAATTCTGGGGTTGGGGATTTAGCTCAATGGTAGAGCGCTTGCCTAGCAAGCACAAGGCCCTGGGTTCGATCCTCAGCTCCAAAAAAAAAAAAAAAAAAAAAAAGGATGTTGAGCTCTTCTGTTGTATTTAGCCTCGTTGTTTAGTTCATCTCTAAGACCTCAGAGTCTGTTTTTTGTTGTTGCTGTTCCCCCAACCCCGAATAAATGACTCAAAACACGGAAACCCCATAAAACAGTGCTACATAAATATTTGCTAATTAGAATTATTTAGTTGGGAATCATGGAAAATTCCTAAGCAGAGAAGTACAAAACTCAGTTTGTATTTTGTATAGTTTAGAAAGGATTTTTGTTTTGTTTTGTGTTTTGTTTTTCGAGACAGGATTTCTCTGTGTAACAATCCTGGCTTTGTACACCAGGCTGGCCTCGAACTCACAGAGATCTGCCTGCCTCTGCCTCTGCCTCTGCCTCTGCCTCTGCCTCCCAAGTGCTGGCACTAAAGGCGTGCACCACCACCGCCCGTCTTAGAAAGGATATTTTTATGGCAGAACAAAAAACGAGAGAGACTGGGGTGGGAATTATATCTTAATAATTATGTACAGTCAACAGAGAGAGAAGAAACCAGACTGGAAACAGACACCGAGGCAGAATCAGGAGAAAACAGACGCTAACCACCAAAGCAAAACGAGCTTGAGAGAGTAAGACATAATTTATATAAGAACTACATATATGGAATTATAAAAGTCGTAAATATCTTAACACTGTGTTTATGGTCTTAAAAGGGGGCTTATCCTAAAAACCTACAGAAGTAAAAGAGAAATGTTGCTTACGTTTCGGTACCCAAATAAAAGAGGAAAGCTAAACCACTCACCGAGAAGTGATGTGTGTAATGCATGACCTGTTGTATGTGCAATGCCTTGATAAACAGCAACTGCAATCCAGATTGATGGAAAGCCCAAATAAAGAGGCTTCTTGGGTAAAACGAACAGGTTTGTTTAATATTGCCTAGTAGTGGATATCTGGATATACGGGGAAGAGATCAGCAACATTACCCAGAACACTGAGTTCATAAGTTTCACAAACCTAAAATCCTCACCAGCAGACATGTAGCTGTGGGTGGTTATACCTATGCATCTTTCAAATCCTTGATGCTTGCACAAATACCTGCAGCTCTGAGTGCTGTGATGCTTCTAATTCAGCACTGGGGTAGACAGTGTCAGGCATCTGTACCGTCTCACGCATATGATAGTTCTAACTCCAGAGTTCAGAGATCCAATGCTAAGGTTCTTCTGCATATTGTCTCCTTCACCCAAGCTCAACTGTGGAGAAGAGGAGACTCCTAGTGTATTCAAGATCCACCCCAGTGCCCACTCTATCTGGTTTCAGCCGAAGCCTATTAAATGCAGGATTCTGCCATTCCTGTGGCGCGGGGTCTGCACCTGCTCAAAGCAGAACTTGTCGCTCCATGCTCAGTTTGTGCTGAAACCCAACCTTGCTTTCCAGCCAGAAGGCAATCAAGTATGTTGCAGGTATATTTTCAGGAAAACAAGTCCGGTCTTGCGAGGCACCTGCTTCAGATTATGTCATTGTGTACCCCCTCCCTCAGGCAAGCAGAAACTGTTGTTGTCTAGCAAGTGGTTTAGGGGCTACTTAGGCCCAGCCTGGAAGTCTCAGAGGAATTTAGGAATTCAATTCTCAGGCTGTGTCTCTAGGCCCCACTCTTGGAATATCTGCTACATAATCAGATCCTAGGTATGGCTTCCAGCAAACTCAAACTGCATTTGCTCCAAGCTGTAGTAGACACATTGTCTCTTTTGAAATACACTTTAAATTGTCATCTGCCCTCCCCCGCCCCAGGACAAACAGGTCCCTGGGGCTCTCAGGTAGATGAGCAATCCAAATCTAAAATCCCATCTTTTTTTTTTTTTTTTGGTTTTTCTGAGACAGGGTTTCTCTGTGTAGCTTTGCGCCTTTCCTGGATCTCGCTCAGTAGACCAGGCTGGCCTCGAACTCACAGAGATCTGCCTGGCTCTGCCTCCCGAGTGCTGGGATTAAAGGCGTGCGCCACCACCGCCCGGCCTAAAATCCCATCTTGATGATTCCTTTTATTAATCCCATATTCCTACTGTGTTAAGGTTTTCCTGAAAAGATGAATCTGAAGAAAAGGTTCATGGGAGGCTTTATTTCTGGTATGGTTCTACTAAAACTGGACTGGGGAAAATGGGAGCAGGACAGGAATGGATGTAAACAAAAGCCAGTCCGACCAGTGAATCATGAAGGCACAGTTGCTCGGCCGTAGGGTATCTCTCACCAACTATATGCTGTGTCTTAGAATATACAAGGATAGGCAGAAAGTACACATACTGTCTTCCTCGTGGTCGAGAGTCATCCCTGCACTTCCAGCTTGGATCGCCTGCCTCCTTAGGCAGCTGTCTGTAATACGATGTGCTTGATCTGAATTCAAAAGCCAGGGGAGGAACCAGAAATGCCAGACAATGGCTTCAGCTTGTACACAGAGCCAAGCAGGCTGTCGCTGAGGGCAGCCCCTACAGCAGCTGTTAGAATATGCAGACAGGAAGGGGGGGGGGGGGCTTCAGTGTGAAGACTGTGATTCAGAAAGCTGGCTTCCCTAAGGGGAAGCTGCCAGTGGTGGAGGCTCCAGGATGATGGGAAGGGAGATGGGAAATCCAAGACAGAGCCTGAGGTCTGCCTGATAGACACCATCACTCATTGCTAATGCCTGCAACAGTATAGGGCACAGCACTGAGAACCAAAGGCGATCCTGGCTCCCTATAACGGTGATGCCACACACAAACAACTATGTGACAAAAACAACCTGTGTTTGAAGTGTTAGAAATGTCCTTTTGTTTTTCTTGTTTTGAGATCAGCTTTGGGTAATGAGAGGCACACATGTACAAAGACGCACATATGTAAGTATATGGGGGGACATACAATGTGTTTATTGCTAGCATTAAATGTTAGTAATAGTAAAGTACTAGAAACCTTCTGGCTATGTCGATAATGTGGTTGTGAGCTACAGTTTCTCACAGGACTAAACACGAGCCAACAGCCTAAAGGAAGGTAGTGAATCTTTATGTTTTGAACTGACAATATTGTTAGGGCTTTCTTTTAAAAAAAAAAAAAAAAAAAAAGGAAAAAGTATGTTGTGGAAAATGTGTTAATATGTATTTATAAGGTATGGCATGGGGCTGGAGCCCTGTTAAGAACGCAATTCAGGGCTGAGCAGTGATAACACACACCTTTAATCCCACCACTCGGGAGGCAGAGCCAAGCAGATCTCTGTGAGTTCAAGGCCAGCCTGGTCTACAGAGCAAGATCCAGGACAGGCACCAAAACTACACAGACACAAAAAACAAAAACAAAAACAAAACAAAAAACAAAAAACAAAAAAAAAAAAGAACACAGTTCAGTTCCAAGGCATCTGACACTTTTTTCTTTTTTTTCTTTTTTTTTTGGCTTCCGGGACACCAGGAACAAGCCCAGTACATAGACATACCCCTTAAAACAAACATATTTTTTAAAAAAAGTCCCACACAGTAAAACTATAATATCCACTTATATGTATATGTTTTATATGTTTATATATGTGATGAGCAAGAAGAGAGACACAGGATGAGAATGAAAATAAAAGAACCGAGCTCTAAAAAAGACCACTCTAAATTATTAAAAATAGCCACACGTGGGAGGCAAGAGAGCAAAGACAACTTCAGACTTGTCTCTACCCTTTTCATTCCTTTAACAATGAGTCCTGTACTCATTGTTCAAATAAAAGTTTATTTAAGAATCAAAAGTTAAGGGGATTGGAGAGATGGCTTGGTGGCTAAGAGCACTTGTTGCTCCTGCAGAGGACCGGGATTTGGCTCCCAGCACCTACACGGCAGCTCATACCCATCAATAGCATCCTCTTCTGTCCTTGCCCAGCACCGGGCATGCACATGATGCACATACATTTCTGTGGGCAAAACACTCATACACATGAAATAAAATAAATCTAAAAAAACTGCTAGAAGTTAAGCCAAAGGCATTGGAAAGCCAGTCCGTTGGCAGTTGGCTCTCCCAGGAAGTTGAGACCGCAATGAACCTTTGTTCTACATTCTTTGGTGTACAGTGCGGGTTTATACACGTTGCTTTCACTGTGGGGGGTGGGAAAGATTACATTTTTACCTAAAGCATACAGATGCAGCTCCTGGATACCAATGCTACAAACTTAAAACAAACAACTTCCTAAGGAGATAAAAGGCACAGTAACTGTCGTTTTGATGCCTGTAGAAGTCTATTATAGACCCTGCTCCTCCTTGCACTACTTACTGAATCTCAAAGGACAGAACGTATTTTGTGTCGTTCACGCACTTTTAGACTGAGCACCCATGCTTAAGGTCTACACGAACCTCCAGAATAGGACATTTCTTATGACGTCCTTCCCCTACCAATTCTCACCCTTGAACTGAGAGACTGAAACTCCCAGGTTAGGAAAGAGCAGGAAGAAAAAAGGAAAAGCGCAAAGACACATAGCAATCCAGGACTCTGATGGATCTGGAGGAAAAGCTTAAGCAGGGTGTGGAATGGAAGAACACTTGCAGACAAGGGAAGGGTCTCCGAATCCAGTCTGTCATAGAATGCTGCATTCAAAGAATTGAATTCTTTATTTGGCTTCCTGGGTCAGCCAGCGTGATAACCACGTGTGTGCAAGTATCTCTGTAGTGGCATGCAAAGTCCTTTGGGTCTATTTCCAGGAGTGCTATAGCTGGGTCCTATGGTAGATCTATTTTTAGCATTTTGAAACACCTTCACACAGATCATCCATAGTGGCTGCACCAGTTAACACTCCCACTGGGGTAGTTTGAATGTAATTGGCCCCCATAAACCTATAGGGAGTGGCACTGTTAGGAGGTTTGGCTTTGTTGGAGTAGGTTTGGACTCATTCATTGGAGGTAGTGTGTCACTGTGGGGGTGGGCTTTGAGGTCTCTTTTGCTCAAGCTTTACTCAGTGTGGTAATCAGTCTCCTTCCTATTGCCTGCACGATGTAGAACTCTCAGTTACCTCCCCAGCACTGTATCTGCCTGCACACCGCCATGTCCCACCATGATGATAGTGGACTGAATGAACCTCTGAAACTGTAAGCTCCCTCTGAAACTGTAAGCTCCCAGGCTGGCCTTGAACTCACAGAGATCCGCCTGGCTCTGCCTCCTGAGTGCTGGGATTAAAGGCATGTTTCCCTTATAAGAGCTGCCGTGGTCATGGTATCTCTTCACAGCAATAGAAACCCTAACTAAGACACCCACCAACAGTAAATGAATAAGGTATCCTCTTCCTGCATCTTGACAACATTTGTTACTATTTCTTTTGGAAATGACAGTCATTATGACTGACTAGTAGCTTTATTTTTTTTTTATTTCTTTTTGTTTTATGTGCATTTTTTTTTATTTTAGGTGCATTGGTGTGAGGGTGCCAGATCTTGGAGTTATAGACAGTTGTGAGCTGCCATGTAGGTGCTAGGAATTGAACCCAGGTCCACTGAGCCATTTCTCCAGTCCCCTGACTAGTAGTTTTAATTAGTAGTTCTCTGATGGCTAAAGATGTTGAACACTTTTAAAAATGTTTATTGGCCATTTATACTTCTTTTGGTAACTGTATATGCAGATCATTTGCCCATTTATTGATATTCAGTCTTGGGTTTGGGGAGTAATTTTTGCAGTTCTTTATGCATTGTAGAGATTAATCAAATTGTAGCACAGCTTTTTTCCCCCATCCTGTAGGCTTTCTGTTCACTCTGTTTCCTTTATTATCTTCACAATAGCAAGGAAAGAGAATCAGCTTAGATGGCCATCGGTAGATGAATGGATAATGAAAATGAGGTACATACACACAATGGAATTTTATTCAGCAATAAAAGAGAAGAATTAAAAAAAAAACATATCAAGGGAGACCTCCCAGACTCACAAAGACAAATACTGCATATCCTATCTTGTAGGTGGATCTTAGCTTCTAAAGGTTAAATATGCACGTTTAAATGAGAGAAAGCACAGGGGAAAGCCAGGAAACAAGATAGGCTCATGAGATATGGGAAAACAGGCTTTAAGGGAGCATGGTAGGGAGGCCACAGAACACATGAGCTCTGAAGAGGAAGGGGGCATTAGTGAGAGGGGACATATATGACAGGTAATGGGGGACCAATGGCAGAGATGCCATCTAGATGGGATGTATAGATTTTTCTTGTCATTATTTCCTCAGTACTCTATCTATACAACAATTACATTATATTAAACATTATAAATAAAAATAAAATAAAATTCAAAATAGGAAACTCCAGTATAATCGTTTCACAATTCCATAATGTGAAGTCAATATGGAATATAATGACTGTCCATTTTTGGTTCTTGTAATCAAGAGAATGTTAGCTGGGTGGGGCTGGAGAGATGGCTCAGTGGTTAAGAGCACTGGCTGCTCTTCTAAAGGACCCGGGTTCATTCTCAGCATCCACATGGCAGTTCACAACTGTCTGTAACTCCAGTTCCAGAGGATCTGACACTCTCATACAGATATACATACAGGCAAAACTCCAATGTACATTAAATAAATAAGTCTTTAAGAGAGAGAGAGAGAGAGAGAGAGAGAGAGAGAGAGAGAGAGAGAGAGAGAGAGAGAGAGAATATTAACTACCATTGATACTCTTAGCAGATAGTCTCCCTGAATTCTACAAAGTCCCACAGGTTTGGGACTGTCATTTTCCTTTGGAAACCAAATCGCTTAACTGACTCATCTGTCCCCTGCATTCCCTTAATAAAGCAAACCAACGGTGACCAGTCCAACCAACGGTGACCAGTCCAACCAGCGGTGACCAGGACATGCTGTTTGCTCTCCAACTCCTCACCTAAAGCTCAAAGTTTTTCAGAAAGGTCACAGTTCTACCAAATCATTCCTCACTAAATACAGGAGTTGCCATCTCCCTGGGTTCCAGTGGCCATCTCTTCACAGCCCACTATCTACCTCTGTTTTAAAGATATTTTTGATATTTTAAGATATTTTTGCAGCAACATTCAATTCCTGGATGAAAACACCATGAGTCGCCTTTATCGATATCATGGCAGGCTAGCAAATAATCCTGTCTCTGTGGCTTAGAAGGATGAAGTTATTCCTTGTTCACATTCGTGCCCTGGGTCTCTGCTCTACCCATGATCTTCACTGCAGGTCCCGAGCTGAAGGAACAAGTCATGTATGTGATATTTTGAGGCTCACAACAGAGAAGGAAAGCTGAGTGAAGAAGCATTCAGTAGAATATTGCTTTGTTTTGTTTTGAGACAGGGTTTCGTTGTATAGCTCAGGCTGGCCTGGAACTCACAGAAATCGGCCTGCCTGGGACTCTGGAGTGCTGGGATTGAAGGCCACCACACTGGGCCCATTCATTAGATTAATGCTTTAAGTCTGAAGTGATACCCACCACTTCCACTCAGAGTTCCTTCTCTATAGCAACTCTCACAAGGTCATGGTTGCACTCAAGGGGGCCAGGAAACATATCTCTGCAGGGAGGAGGGAGTACATTTTGAATCTAAGGGAGTTGTTGAAATTGCAAACACAACACTCATTTTTCTCCAACCTATTCTGGTTTTGTTTTGTTTTTTTTTTTTCCTCTGTCATAGAAAAAAAATTGATGCTCCGAGTAGGAGCACCAGAATTCTCATGATAGAAGGCTGGCGTGTCCACGGGTAGAAAGGTTGAGCTCAGAGGAGAGTTTTAAAGCCGCATCTTCTAGGCAATCATGTGGGGCTTGGGGTTTCGTTGACCTCCTTTTATACTCATTTGTTGCCTTCATGGGTTTGATTGACATGATAAAGTAGCAAGTCCCCTCAACTTGCCCCTTGATCCTGTCACCTGCCACTATTATACAGTCACTGAACAAGAAACGGAGCTTCATTGAGTCCTTCCATTCCACTTCCGGTCCCAGTATCTACACCTGTAATGCCCCTTAAGGCAGTCACCAGCCATAGGTGACTGCTGAGCGCTCAAATGGCCAGGCTGTATTGGCTTGCCAGCACCGTAGTCTCAGTGAGGACTACATGTGGCCAGTTTACACTGAGATGTACTATATGCATAACATACATGACCAAATTTAAAGGTTTCATACTAAAAATAATGTTTAACAAACATTTTTGCAGTGATGCCTTTTTTAAAAATGATTTTGACATGGTGAAATGAAATACATTATCAAAATTAATTCCATTTGCTTACTTTTAACTTTTTAATGTAGCCACTAGATCACATGATGTTTCTACAGCTCAACACTGCTCTAGGCTGATTTCTCCTCTCTATTTTTATAGTACCAGTCTTAGGCCAGGCCTGTCGTGATAGAGTTCTATGAATAGATTCATCCCCGGTAATTCAGACCCCTGGTTTAGACCTGGGGTCTTTGTCTCCCTGAGACTCTACCAAGGATCTAAGGATATGGATCTACTTATACTTAAGGGAGTTTTCATGTCCTCCACTTTTACATCTCCCATGCTTCCCTGCTTTCAGTTTACCCCCAGTCAAATTTCTCTCCTCTGTTCCCCATTCACCATTGTTTTTATTCTCTTGGAAAGACAAAGGCATCTAAGATCTTACTGTGAGTCATCGATGAAACAATTAAATAATTCCTGTAAGCAAGCAACAAAATCGGCTTCCTGCCCATGGGGACATGTTGCCAGTAGACTATTCATAACTTGCTACACATTTGCTTTTAAATATATAAGACCGGTTCTCAGTGTCTCTGTGCAGGGGCTTCATCAAATTTTCTATTACGTAAGCTTCGGCTTCCATGGAATTTTATAAAGTTGTGTTTAAGGGAGATGCAGGTAATTTTATCTGTCCGATGTTCATTATGATTGTGGCATTCGTTGACAAGCCTTGTCTCCTTTTAGGTGTCAAAAAATGTTTTTATTCCCTTTCCTCAAACCATGTACATGCTTATTTTTAAATATTGCCGAAAGAGTAGTTTTAAGCAGTGTTTTGGTAGGAAGAAAATAAAAGGGAAAATAGAAAGGAAGAAATACTGGTTGAATTATTAAACTCATAAGTAAGCAGACACGCATACCTTGTCTGTTTGAATTAACACTTGCGGCCTATTTGTTTCTTGACTGTGATTGTCATAGGTTGTCACCAAATTTATTCTCCAGAGCACACCAGGACGGTCGCAAGGACTAGAGGAGAGTAGCAAAGGATGTGGGCTCGTGGACTCAAAGACTGAGCGACCAACTCAGCATCTGGAAGGCGTGAGACCTTAAAATTTTCAGTTAGCCTCTCTGTGAATCGACTTTTCATCCGTAAACTGCAGATAATAGGAAATCCACCACACAGGTGTATCTTAGTTACTTTTCTACTGCTGCGATGAAACACCAGGACCAAAAGCAAGCTGGGGAGGGAAGGGTTTATGTGGCTTCCACATTGTAGTTCATCACCGAAAGAAGTCAGGACAGGAACTCAAGTAGGGAAAGTACCTGGAGGCAGGAGCTGATGGAGAGGCCATGGAGGGGAGCTGCTTACTGGCTTGTTCCACATGGCTTGCTCAGCCTCCTTTTTTCTTTTTCTTTCTTTTTTTTTTTCTCAGTTTTTCAAGACGGGCTGGCCTTGAACTCACAGAGATCTGCCTGCCTCTGCCTCTTAAGTGCTGGGATTAAAGGCCTGCACCACTACCGCCCGGCTCAGCCTCCTTTCTTATAGAGCCCAGGACCACCAGCCCAGGATGGCACCACCCACCATGGGCTGGGCTCTCCCCATTGGTCACTAATTAAGAAAATGCCTACAGCTGGATCTTATGGAGGCATTTTCTCAGTTAAGGTTCCCTCCTTTCAGATGACTCTAGCTTGTGTCAAGTTCACATAAAACTAGCCAGCACAATTGATCCCTTGTCAACCTGACACACAAACACATCACTGCTAAGCCAATCTTTCCTTTCTTGTTCATCCTCAAGATCACACATTAATATCAGCATCACAATATCAAACATTTTCTTTCTTTTTTTTTTTTTTTAAAGATTTAGCTATTTATTATAAGCGCCAGATCTCATTACAGATGGTTGAGAGCCACCATGTGGTTGCTGGGAGTTGAACTCAGGACCTCTGGAAGAACAGTCAGTGCTCTTAACCACTGAGCCATCTCTCCAGCCCAAATTAAACATTTTCAAACGTAAAAAGAGCCACAAGTCTTATAAATCCAAACACTTAAAAAACTCACCCCTTTAAAAAGCGAAGTCTCTCCACTGTGTGCTCCTATAAAATAAAAAATAAGTTAAATACTTTATTTCAAGAGGGAATAACCAAGGCCCAGTCACAGTCTGAACAAAGCAAAACCAAATTCCCACTGCGTAAATACCTCAGTGTCCAGTGTCTGGGATCCATTTATGATCTTCAAGGCTCCTCCACAGAACTTGGGTCACCTCCCCGGCTTCCCCCTCTGTGGCCCATACAGATGTCCGTCTCCTAAGCTCTGGCAGCCTCCACTCCACAGCAGCTGCTGCTCTTGGCAATTGTCCCATGGTACTGGCATCTCCAAAATGCAGGGAGCTCCTGTTCCAGCTGGGCTGCACTTTTACCAACAGCCTCTCCTGGGCTGTCTTCAGGGCTTCCAGCCCTGCCACCAACAACCAGCCCCCACTGTTCTCTCTCTTTCAAAACCAGTATCACTTGGGTGCCTACACTTGCAAGTTCGGATGCTAGCATGAGGTACAACCTTGACCACCTCTGGGACATGGCTTCTGTGTGCTGACCCTGAAGAAATGCTTCCCAGAGGATCTCACCTCAATAGTGCTGGTCTCTTTGTAACAACCTCTAATTTCTCAGCTCTAGACAACCAGCATTGACTGTCCTGGTAAAGCAAAGATGTCACTTCAGTTATTTCCTGATCAACTCTGCTGATTTGTCAGTCCCAAATGACCAGAACTACAGAGTCCTACTTCAAAATCGCGCCAATCGAGTCTTTAAACTTTCCTCTCAACTTCACAAGGCAAGCCCCCATCATCCGCACTGCTCTCAGTTTTATATTCCAAGCTCCCAGGCAACAGCTCATCAAGCTTTGAATACTCAATGGCTTTTCTAGGCCAGAGTTCCAAAGTCCTTCCACAATCCTTCCAAAACACATGGTCAGGTCTGTCATAGCAACACCCCAGAATCCTGGTACCAATTCATCCCATCATGGTACACACCTTTAATCTCGGCACTCAGGAGGCTGATGTAGGTGGATCTCTGTGAGTTTGAGGTCAGTTCCAGGACAGCCAGGGCTATACAGAGAAACTTTGTCTTGAAAAGCCAAAGAAGAAGGGGGGAGGGGGAGGAGGAGGAGGAGGAGGAAGAGAAGAAGAAGAAGAAGAAGAAGAAGAAGAAGAAGAAGAAGAAGAAGAAGAAGAAGAAGAAGAAGAAAAGAAAATGCACTACAGCCAGATTGGATGGAGTTATTTTCTCAATTGACGTTCCTTCCTTTCAGATGACTCTAGATTATGTCAAGTTGACATAAGACTAGCCAGCATGAGATGGGATGCAAGAATTAAGTTAGTTGAAGAAATTGAACTACCTAGAGTGGTGTTTAACATAAAGCAAAAACTAAGTAAGAAAGCAAGCAAGAAAACAAAAAATGAACTGAGTGTGTTTTACACACCTGTCATCTCAGCCCTTGGGACGCTGAGGCAAGAGCATCATGGGTTCTAGGATAGCCTGGGCTACACAGTGAAATCCTACAGAAAGGAAGAAAAAAATGAAAGAGTGAAAAAGCATGGAGAGGGAGAAAAGGAGGGAGGGAGAGAAGAGGAAAAGAAAACAGGAGAAATAGTTTCAAAATAAATATCATAGTCAGTACAACCTTTTCACTACTTTAGAACTTCCCCTGTGTTGTGGTTTGAAAGGAAATGGCCCCCAGAGGGAGTGGCACTATTAGGAGGTGTGGCTTTGTTGGAGTAGGCATGGCCTTGTTGAAGGAAGTATGTCACTTAGGGTGGGCTTTGAGGTTTCAGAAGCTCAAGCCAGGTCCAGTGTCTCTCTTCCTGCTGCCTGTGGATCAGGGTACAGAACTCTCAACTCCTTCTCCAGCACCACATTTCCCTGCATGCCCCCATGCTCCCCGCCATGATAATGGACTAAACCTCTGACACTGTGAGCAGGCTCCAAGTAAATGTTCTCTTTTATAAGAGTTGACGTGCCCGTGGCATCCTTTCACAGCAGTAGAAACCCTAAGGTATCCTGTTATCCAGAAAAATCTTCAAGTTTATATATTAGACTTCTAGTTTTAGTCACTCATCTGTTCCCTGTGTTTTTAAAGGACAAATGAAGACTAATACTAAACTATCCAAACTCAGAAGCTGTAACACCTTTACTTCCTGGAGTCTCCTAATGGCCGGAAGTACAAAGCCACAGACACTGAGCCCTGATGACTGTGGAATTCTAGTCAAGTTACACAACTCTCTGGGCTTCAGTTTACTTGCCAGGGGAAGGGAAGGTGCCAGACACATGCCTGCTTTTCCGCAGGTCCTTCTTCCAGCTCCCTGTGTTTCCTGCTGTCACCAATGAGAACTAGGGAGAAATTTGAGTGTTTAAAAAAAAAAACGAAGAAGTGGTGTTCTCTTCCTGTTCATAAGAGCCGTGGGCATACTTCCCTCAGCCCAGCCTCCCCTGTGGCACTGGACACTGACCCACTGGGCAAGTTCTTTGCATTTCAGCTTTAAAGGTGTGACTCCTGGGCTCTCTTTGTCTCTCTGGAATGTCATTACTATCATGAATGTATGACTCGTCTCATAACCTAGTTAGTTTTATAACCCTCCAATTGCATGCATCAAATTCCTGTTCTGCTATTTAAGATACCTTATTGATATCTTAATTATATGTGTGTGAGTGTGTGTGTGTGTGTGTGTGTGTGTGTGTGTATAGTTATCTTTATATATAAGCTTAAATGTGAAAGGGCTGGGATTGGTGGTCGTGGTCATGCCTATAATCTTGGCACTTGGGAGGTCAAGGCAGGAAGATGGGGGAGTTAAAGACCATCCTGAGCAGCATAGCAAGTTCAAGGCTAACTTGGGCTACATGAAATAAATAAATAAATAAATAAATAAATAAATAAATAAATAAATACACTGAAATGTGTACATGGCGGGTGGAACCCAAAGCACAGCCTCATATATTTCAGATGAAATTCTAAAGACACATTGATGAGAACAAACAGAAAAAAAAACCTTCTCTGTCTAAAAAAAAAAAAGGAGTGAGTAAGGGGTATATTAGCAAGATCATAAATATACAAAGGGAAGCCCGTTTACTCTGTCCAACACCAGAGAAGCAACTGCAACTCTCATGTTCAACCCCACTGGCCAAGGTCAAATGAGAACTACCTGGACTTTTCCCTCTTACCAGGATGTGAAAGGTACCCAACCCACCTCCACATCAGACTTAGGAAGGAATTATGCGATCTGTCCTCCCCTGCAGGTAAGGACCCTGTCTCTTCTGACTGGCTTCTGTGGTGTCATTGAGGTCCTTGGTGGAAGATCAAAACTCTCCTTACCATTGTCCTGGGGTGTCAGCATGTGGGAGTTGTGACAAGTTACTCCCGATTCTCAAAGTATCAGCAGAGACTTGGTGGTATCCATGATGGGCTGTAAGAAGGACCTGCCCTCTCCACTAAATGACAGCTGGGCCTGAGTGGGGAATGGATTTCACTTCCACTCAGCAATAATGAGGTGACGACCCTCTCCTCTGCCAGAGCAGTATCAGAGGAGGCTACTAAAATGGAATAGTTGAAGGGCATCTAGAGTCTCATAATAAGAGTTAAATGTCCATGTTACACTCAAAAATCACTCGTAGCAGTGATATTCATTCCCAGATTCAAAAGTAAGCAACAGGCATTGACGTTGATACCTGATCTTAGTAACATAATGGAGAAAGGCTTTATTTTGGCTCTTGATTTCAGGGAGCACAGCCTATCATGGAGAAGAAGGTACAGCAGAGCATGGAGTGGTGGAAGTGTGTGGTGAAGACTCCTCCCATCAAGACAGAGCAGGCAGCAGAAAGCACCAGCTAGAACCAGGGCCCAGGCTAGAACCTTCAAAATCTTCTTTCCTCTGCCCTCTGGTGTCTAGCCAGGATCCACTTACTAAAAGTTCCATAGCCTCTCAAAATAGTGTGGACCTAAGAAACAACCACTCAAAACGTGAATCTGTAGCAGACATTTCAGATGCAAATAAGGGATGTTAAAATTCTCAGACAAGAATTTTAAGTTGGGGCTGGAGAGATGGCTCAGAGGTTAAGAGCATTGACTGCTCTTCCAGAGATCCTGAGTTCGACTCCCAGCACCCACATGGTGGCTCACAATATTCCCTAGTTTGCCTCAGGCCTGTCTGGTGGAGGTATTTTCTCAGTTGATGTTCCCTCCTCCCAGATGACCCCAGCATGTATCAAGTTGACCAAAAAAAAAACAAGCCAACACAGGCAGTATCAACAGCAGGACGCAGAGGGAAAGTTCAAGAACTATACAAGACTATATGATTTCACTTAGGTACATTAGAAAAATAATTGGTGATAATACCAAATTTGTCATCCAGATTGAGAAGGAAGCAGGACAACAGGTTCCGAAAGCTGAATAAAAATAATTAAAAACAAAAAACAAACCTATTAACTTTCCCAGAAATTCCACACCTAACGAAAATACACTTCAGGAATAGAGAGCAAGTTAAGATGCACACCAATGAATGAAAACTAGGGGAGTTTGTCACCAGCAAACATGTACTAGAGTAATGGGTCAAGAAAATTCTCTAAACAAAAAGATAATGATTAAAGAAAAAAATCTGGGCTGGGAAGATGGCTCAGTGGTTAAGAACACTTGTTGCTCTTCCAGGGGATCCAGATTCAATTCCCAGCACCCAGAGGGTGGCTTACAACCATCTACGACTCCAGTTCCAGGGCATCTGACACCCCTTTCTGATCTCCATGGACATCATGAATGCAGGCAAAACACTTATACACAGAAAATAATAAATCTAAAACAGAATTTTTTTTAAAAATGAAAAAAAAATCTTAAAAGATTGTAAGAAAGGAAGTCACAAAAAATGAAAAATTAAGAAGTACAATTGATATTCTTTTCTTTATGCTTTTAAAATGACATCTGACAATTGAAACAAAATTATAACACTATGATAGGATAGAAAAGTCAAGAGCAGTTTTCCTCATCAGTAAACGCTACATGCTACACTACCAGCCTACCAGACAGACTGTGCCCAGTGCACAGTGCAGTAATGGTATGACTATTATGGAGGTAACCAACCGCTTTCGTCTTGAATGCGAGACCTGCTCCTCAGGAGGGAATTCACTCCTAGTACTGTGAACTGATTAAAGAGAAAAACACAGCTAGAGAAGCCGTAGGCCTCAGAAGAGAAGGCACTACTTCTGTTTTGCTGAATGGACATGTTTTGGTTTGTTTTGTGGCTGGGTCTTACTATGGAGACCATTCTAGGAACTCAGTATGTAGACCAGGCTGGACTCAAACTCACAGTGATCCACCTATCTCTGCCTCCCAAGGGCTGGGATTAAAAGCATGTACCACCACACCCAGTGCCTAAATTGGCATGGTTTGCCTATCAAACTGTCATCTAAATGTTTATGGTGATGCCTATGTATTAGTGATGTTGTCAGCTTTTGTCAGCTTCTTCCACTGGGGTATGGTTACTATAGAGACTCCTAACTACTCAAAATACTGAGAAGTGGCTGTTGAATAATCATCCCTAAATGGAACATCTTTATCCTTCCTTTCAAGGCTAAGGGAACATGGTGGAAGAGGAGACAGAAAGAACATAAGAGTTACAGGAAGGACTGGAGTGTTATAGAATAACATAACACTTCTAGGTATACCATGGTCATTGCCATCATGAACTCACAGCATCTGTGATTACCTGTGCAAGACCTGCACAAGGTGGGGCCTTTTAACACTCCATTGTGGGGTGGGGAAGGACTCCCAAGGCCCCATCCTTTCCTGAGGATGTATATGCAGTTAATGGTTACTAGGGAAATGAAAGACATTTTTTTTCCCAGTGGTACACACACTGGTAAAGTTGCACATACTCCTGTAAAAAACCTCTCAGCCATGTTCCTGTAAGCAACTCTATCAAACACACACATGTACACACATACACACACACACACACACACACACACACACACACACACACAAGTAATAGTAATAATGATAATAAACAAAATAAAATTTAAAACCACTGATCGTGACTCTCGTATCAGAGATTGTATGTACTATTATATAGTGCTTCAAACTATTTCTGGCACTTGGCCAATCATTCTACAACTGCTGAATGACGTGAATGAATGAAAAAACAGAGAAATGTAGAAGTTGAAAGGGAGTAACAGTTCACAGATGAATCCAAGTTTTCAAGCCTGGGCACCTGGAAAGAACCCTGGTGGTCTGCACAGTCCTAGTGAGGACTACAGGAGATCATGTAAGCCTCTCCTAATAACTGTTCCCCACCCACCCAAGGGTCTTGTTTGGAGCACGAGACTTCTCATAATGATTGGGTCAAGATGAGCCCTTTATCTATCCAAACCAATCAGATTCTTCGGGAGAATCTGAAACTGGGGTTCAGTTTAGCATTGGAACTGAACATAAAAGGTGGTCCGTTTCTGCCAAGAAATGCCAATCACAAAAAGCTGGCTTGGAAAGACAACACAGGATATCTCAGAGAAACCAAGGCAAAAGCTACAAAGAAGGCTGTCTGTGTCCACGTGAGGTTCCTGATTTTAAGCCTGTCTGTGGATGCAACTGTTTTCCTGCCTTTGTTTCTGGATAGACTCATAAGACATTCTCCCTTAAAGCAAGGAATGGTGGGAGGCACTCAGGAGGCAGAGGCAGGCAGATCTCTGTGAGTTGGAGGCCAGCCTGGTATACAGAGTGAGTTCCAGGACAGCCAGGGCGACACAGAGAAACCCTGTCTCAAAAAGGAAAGAAAGAAAGAAAGAAAGAAAGAAAGAAAGAAAGAAAGAAAGAAAGAAAGAAAGAAAGAAAGAAAGAAGAGAGAAAGGAGGGAGGGAGGAGGGAGGGGGAGAGGGAGAGAGAGAGGGAGGGAGGGAGGGAGGGAGGGAGGGAGAGAGAGAGAGAGAGAGAGAGAGAAAGAGAGAGAGAGAGAGAAAGGTTCTCCCTCACAGGGAGAGAACAGTAATTAACCAGGTTTGTTTTCTAGTGCTATAAGCCAACACATATTTTTGGACATGCTAAATCTTACTTTCTTTCCTGCTTCAAAATATTGTCACCACGCTGAGCACCGTAGCACACTTGAATGAATATATCTGTCATCCCAGAACTAGAGATATGCAAAGAGGCTCACAAGTTTGAGATCAGCCTGGGCTACACAAGGAGACCCTACCGAAAAAGAGGGACAAAGAGAAAGAAAGATTGGCATCTCACTGGATTATAGCTTCCTCATATCCTATTATGTCTCGAAATTTTTCCAGACTTCTTTCTTTCTGTCCTTTTACGAACGATTTTATTATCTAACATTACAGCTTGGATGCTTTTTTAGATCTTAAGAATACAGAGGAATGAGTATCTTGACTTCCCAAATCTCTGAATACCTCAGCATGTCCACCGCTGTCCAAAGGGGCATCCGAGAGGAACGCTGTAGGCTGAGGGTTTTTTCACTTGTACATAGGTCTATAGCCATGATTTATTCTCCTGAAGTATAAAAAAAAAAAAACAGGGCAGAAAACATGTAAGGAAACTTGAGCTACAGAATATTATGCAAGCAGTGAAATGCATGTCATTTTCTAATTGCCTTGTGGCTTCAACACCTCTTCATAACGCCTTTGAAAAAGTTCAGCTCCGAAAGCACCTCTCTGCAATTGATTTCTTAATGTTACTAGGTTCCACATACTCACAGCCCACGCTTGCTCAGTTGCTAAGTGCACTCACTGGATTGTCACAGTATGTTCCTGAGGCCCCGGAGTTCTCTCAAATATAAAAGATGTGTTTCTGATTGGAGACAAAGTCCTCGCCTTTCAAATACAATTTATTCTCTAAAAACAAAGAATCGGCACCCGTTCGATTTCCACCTCAGATGAAAAGCGATTTCCTAAAGCAAGCAGAAGCTTATGAGCCCAGAGATCCACGATATTATCTCACAACTTGGAACCCAAAGGTGACTTTATAGATTATTTTCATATTATTAGCTTTACCTCACTAGGAAGGAAAGTCAGAATAGGCCACTAGATGTTGCTTCCTTACAGGCACTGATAACTTCCACCAATGAGATAGATTATAAAGGTTCCTTAACTTCATAACATCAATGAAATTTTAGACAAATTTTAAGGCTGATATTTTAAGAAAGAAGAAGGAAGAAATGATAGCAAGAAACAAAAAACAGGTAGATTTCAATGAGTATATGTGCATAAATTCAGCAAATACTTCTTTTTTAAAATGCTTTTGTAGCTGGGCAGTGACGGCACATGCCTTTAGTCTAAGGATTCGGGAGGTAGAGGCAGGTGGATCTCTGTGAGTTCGAGGCCAGCCTGGCCTACAAAGAGAATTCCAAGACAATCAGGGCTGTCTCAAAAAACAAAAACAAAAACAAAAAAACCACCAATCAATCAATAAATAAAGGTGTGTGTGTGTGTGTGTGTGTGTGTGTGTGTGTGTGTGTGTGTGCGCGCGCGCGCGCGCACGCACATGAGCTGTGAAGGTGGGTGCCTGTGGAAGCCAGGTTTCCTGAACCTGGAGTTACAGGAGTTTGTGAACCACCTGATGTGAGTGTTGAGAACCAAACTCTGATTCTCACCAGGAGCCGGAAACACTCTTAGCCACTAAACCCAGCAAATAATTCTGGAATGGGACAAGTTAGTTATGCGCAGCAACCCACAATCTCAAAAGTTTTGTAGAAAGAGTTTGATCATTCATTCACTCAGCACTTTTTTTTTTTTTTTTTTTTTTTTGCTTATTTGTTTTTTCGAGACAGGGTTTCTCTGTGTAGCTTTGGAGCCTGTCCTGGAACTCACTTGGTAGCCCAGGCTGGCCTTGAACTCACAGAGATCAGCCTGGCTCTGCCTCTTGAGTGCTGGGATTAAAGGCGTGCGCCGCCGCCGCCGCCGCCGCCGCCGCCGCCGCCGCCGCCTGGCTGTGGGACATTTCTTAATTGCTGGTTGATATGGCACCCATAGTCTGTTTGGTGCCACTTTCGGAAGATGGTCGAGGATTGTTTAAGAAAGCAAACTGAGCAAGCCATGGAGAACAAGCCAGTCAGCAGAACTCCTCCACGGTCCCTGCCTCTGTTCCTGCTTGGGTTCCTGCCCTGACTTCTCTCAGTGATCAGCTGTGATCAGAACATGGAAGCCAAAGAAACCCTTTTGTCCCCAAGTTAATTTTGATCTTAGTGTTTATCACAGCAGTAGAAAAAGCTAACTAGGACACAGGAGTGTGGGAAAAGAAAGAGAGAAGGAAGGAAGAAAGGAAGAAAAAAAGCAAGCAAGCGAGGAAGAAAGAAAGCAAGGAAGGAAGGAAGGAAGAAAGAAAGAAAGAAAGAAAGAAAGAAAGAAAGAAAGAAAGAAAGAAAGAAAGAAAGAAAGAAAGAAAGAAAGAAAGAAAAGGAAGGAAGCAAAGGAGGAAGGAAGGAAGAAAGAAAAAAGAAAAGAAAGAAGGAAGGAAGGAAAAGGAAAGAAGGAAGAAGGAAGAAAAAAAGAAAAAGAAGGAAGGAAGGGCACAACTACCGCCAACTGGAGAAAAGTTTTATCTGAAGGCGTCTTTTTATACTTAAAATAGGTGCAATGTTTGCCAAGAATTCTTACCAGAAAATTCTCCTGTGTAAAACAGAGTTATAGATTCCAACTTTGTCTTATGAAGTTAAATATGACACTCTTTCCTTAAAAGTTTGGAAGGCTCCCAGAAAAATCGCCCAGTGTGAGTGTCTTTTGGTACAGAAATATTTTTTCTGCTTTTTTTTAATCAGTTACTGAATTATTCAAGTTTACTACTTCATGAAGTTTTTCTCTCAATTTTTACTCCCTTCTCTAGAGAAGTATCAGTTTTATTTTTCCAAAGCTTATTTGAAAAGTTGTGCATAATATTCTCTTTTAACTTTATCTGCCACTTTCCTTATCTATCTATCTATCTATCTATCTATCATCTATCTATCGTCTATCTATCTATCTATCATCTATCTATTTATCTATCTATCTATCATCTATCTATCGTCTATCTATCTATCATCTATCTATTTATCTATCTATTTATCTATCTATCTATCATCTATCTATCTATCATCTATCTATCTATCATCTATCTATCTATCTATCTATCTATCTATCTATCATCTATCTATTCATCTGAGAGAAGCTCTCTCTGGCTGACACGGAACTCCCTATCTGGCTGAGGATGACTTGGTCCTTCTGGTCTCCCTCCCTCTTCCTCCTGAGTGCTGGGTTAAAGGCGTACACCCCTGTACCTGGCTCTTTATTGAGTTTTGCCTTGTCCACCACTGAGCTACGTCCTCAGCCTTCTTTCATTTTTGAAAGTTGTCTCCAAGCCTGTAAGTGGGTGCCCTAGCACGGGCTGAACACTGCCTATCTAAATCACATCTTCTCCCTGACTAGATAGGCCAAAGGCAATTCATTTGAATTAGTCACAAAAAAAAATTAATAATAATTCAGCCTTTATCCCCAAAGTACAAAAGGTGTAGACGTGTAGGTGACAGCATGCATTTTCTTTTTTCTTCAGGAATAAAATTTTGATTCATTGCTTTGATTTCGGATTGCTTCATTTAAAAGGTGTGGAGGTCAAAGGAAAACATAGGCTGCATTAGCTGATGTTCATCCTGTTGACCTAAGTTTCTCCCTCGCACCTAGCTGGGTGTCTTGCACAGCCAAGTCTATGGATTATTCAGTCCTGATGAGATCATGAACAGGCTTACTTACTTTCAGTGTGCCAGTCTGAAGTTTTCTACCATAATCATACGGGTTTCCCTCCCCCAATTCTGTGTTTCTAGGAGTTTTTGTTGCATATATATTTTAACTGCGGCGGGGGGGGGGGGGGGAGGACTGTCTTGAGACAGGGTTTCTCTGTGTGACTTTGACTATCTTGGAACTTGATCAGTAGACCAGACTGGGGCCTCGAACTCACAGAGATCTGCCTACCTCTGCCTCCTGAGTGCTAGGATTAAAGGCTTGTGCTACCACCATCTGGCTTAGTTTAATATTTTGATGCTATGTTGTTGAGATGATACCATCTGATGGATTTTTACTTCCTTTAACTGTGGGTTCTCTGTAGTTGCTTTGGCATATGCAATAGCACTAACACTTGCTGATGGATTTGTTCATGGTAACTGTGAGAAGCTCACCAATATTTAAATACCGAGCCTCTTATAAAATCAAATTCCACTGGGCATAGTAGTCCAAGACTTTAAGCTCAGCCCTGGGGAAGCTGAGACAGGAAGATTGCAAGTATAAGGCCAGTCTGGGCAATATAACAAGGAAGGGGCCTGTTGTCAGCTATTTGATTACACTGTGTAAAGATATGTCATCATGATCAGTTTAATAAAAAGCTAAATGGCCAACAGCTAGGTAAGAGATATAGACAGGGCTCTGGGAAGAAGAAAGGGGAGTCACAGCCAGATGCAGAGGTAGCAGGATATGCAGGAGGAGAGGGAAAAGCCACAAGCCACGTGGCAGCATGTAGATTAATAGAAATGGGTTAATTAAAGGTTTAAGAGCTAGTTCATTTAAGTTAAGCTAAGGCTGAGCTTTCATAATTAATAAGAAGTCTCCGTATTTTTTTTTCCCGAGACAGGGTTTCTCTGTGTAGCATTGGAGCCAGTCCTGGATCTCACTTTGTACACCAGGCTGGACTTGAACTTACAAAGATGCTCCTGGCTCTGCCTCCCAAGTGCTGGGATTAAAGGTGTGTGCCACCACAGCCCGGCAAAAAGTCTCCATATTATTATTTGAGAGCTGGCTGGCAGGACAGAGAAAGACTCATCACACGGGTCTATCTGAGATTTCTATCATATAGTAAGGCCCTGCCACAGAAAGCAAAACAAACCCAAAATAAGATCTGATTATTTGGGGAAACTGTGCCTGTGAGTTATGTCTCCAGTTCAGTTTATCACTAGCTCATAAGTCTATCAGCCCATTCAACAATTCAATCCCCACAAGGTAACAGCACACGAACACTACTGTGAGAATATTAAATGTAATAGTTTCCCTTCTTTCTGTAATTGCTATTATCTGCCATCTATTTGAACGTGTTTGAACCTAAAACATCAAAACCAAAGTGCAAATTTTATGATGATTTTTCTGAGCAGTGGTCTTCTATTGAAGAGAGAAGAGGTCACTCTGAATTCACCATATGCGATTATCCACTCAACATAAAACATGGTGTTTCGGGCACACACCTTTAATCCAAGAGCACTCAGGAAGCAGAGGCAATTGAATCTCGGAGTTTCAGGCCAGCCTGGTCTATAGAGTGAGTTCCAGGACAGCCAGGGTTATACAGAGAGAGCCTGTCTCAAAAACAAAACAAAAAAACCAACAACAAAAAAACCCATGGGGCTAAGTCGAATGTGAGTTGATGTATGTAAGTAGCTAGGCATGAAATGTATTATGTTCTTAGCTAGTACCGAGTGATAAATTAATTTTCTTTCTTTCTTTCTTTCTTTCTTTTCTTTTATTTATTTATTTATTTATTTGTTTATTTATTTATTTATTTATAGACAGAGTTTCTCTGTGTAACAGTCCTTACTGTCCTGGGACTCGATTTGTAGATCAGGCTGGCCTCAAGCTCACAGAGATCCATCTGCCTCTGCCTCCCAAGTGCTGGGATTAAAGGTGTGTGCCACCACCGCCGCCTGACGATAAATTAATTTTCAACTAAGAAGAATTTAGATGAATAAGATACTTTAACTGAAGCAAAAATTATGTCATCCCATGAAATATATTGACATCAGTCTTTCAATGCACAAGATCTAGCCTGATAGATCTGTTGCATAAAACAAGTGTTGAATCTGTTATATATAAAACAAATAACAAAATCTACTACATAGTCACCTCCCTAGGTATTAAGGCTGTTCCATTACAGGAAAAAGAAAAAGAAAAATTTCTGAGACAAGGTCTCATACAGCCCGGGCCTTCAGCCTACTATGTATCTGAGGTGGCCTTGATACATATATATATATCGACCTCACTATAGTGATGACCTTGATCTGATCTTCTTCTCTCACCACTCCCCGTGTGCCACCACACCTGACTGTGAAATTCCAAACTAAAATGGACAATCACTGTGGCCCTTCCCATGAGTACCTTTCGAAGTGGGTATTTTCATCCTGTGATGACGTCTTTTCTTTTACATGGATGTGCTTAAAGACTTCCAGCTTGGCAACAAATAGAATCATCAGGAATATGATGTGGAAGTAAGGAGTCAAATGGATGACAGTATCTCCTTGTTGACGACAACTTTGAAAAATTTGTTTATGTATATTATACACTTAGATATTTTGTGTGCACACATTTCTATGTTCTGCATGGATGCCTGGTTGCCCGTGGAGGTCAGAAAAGGATGATGGATCCCCTGGAACTGGAGTTATAGACAGTTGTGAGCCACTATGTGAGTGCTGAGAATTGAACCCAGGTCCTCTGGAAGAGCAGCCAGTGCTCTTAAGCCCTAAAACATCTCTCCAGCCACAATTGTCAATGGATAACTTTTTTTAAAAAAAAGTTATTAATCACAGCATAATCCCGAAGACTAGAAAAAACGACTTAGGCCATGAAATGTGAGCCTGGGTTATTTAACAGCCCAGATTTGAAGAGTAATACTCCAAGTTTTCAACAGGCTACCAGTTGTGTTCAGTGTACCGGTTCATGATACTGACATTGAATACATTTTCTCCTAAATGGATATTCAAGTTGGATAGCCGTGATGAGATAAATAGAACATGGGCTGTTACTACAAGAAATTTTTTAAGATTTATTTCTTTACTATGAAAAATTCTAAACGGTCTTATTAAATAAGAAACACAGAGCCAAATATGGAGTTAAAACCCAAGAGGTCAGAGCAAAAACCATGACTACCTAAAGCTTACCACTTGCTGTCGTCCTTCCCCTGAGAGAGAGACCTTCTTCCTGTGTGTCTTGTGTTTTATTGCTTTCCTGTTCTGCCTTCTCATTGGCTCTAAGTCCAGCCACATGACTTCCTCATCACTGCCTGTCTATACAGACCTCCTGGTCTCTATGGTTGGTACTGGGACTAAAGACTCAAGGGTCACCATGCTTGACTGTGTCCTTGACCACACAGAGACTCTGCCTGCCATGTGATCGGATTAAAAGCGTGGGCTACCACCACCTGACTTCTATTCCTGGCTTGCTAATGACCTCTGATCTCCATGCAAACTTTATTAACATACAAATAAAATCACATTTCAGCACAATTAAAATATCACCACAATTATGTATATCTATAGTGGAAGTGTATTCCACACAACAACTTCCTTTTCTTTGATGTGCATATACATAGAAAACTAGATAGTTAATATTTGACTGGATATCCTTTATTTTGATTTCTTCAGTCTGGTAACTTTAAGGGAGAGGCAATTCTTTCTTAGATTTCCTCAGACCTAGGTTACTTCATTGAGGAATAGCAACCTCTTTTTGTTCTGTGGGAAGAATGAATTCGTACAGATCTCCCGGCTTCTTGTGTTGGTTTTGTTGCTTCATGGGGACTCTCTTGTTCCTACTGTGTGGCATTGGTTTTGTTGCTTGATGGGGACTCTCTTGTCCCTACTGTGTGGCGTCAGGCTTTCATGCTGTTGGCTTGCCTCAACTCTTTGGGACTTCTTGGTTACCTTGTCATGTTTATAATGTCAGGATTAGGCTGGACTATCTGATGGCTGCAGTGTTTCGGCTCATGAAGTTCCTTGTTTTCTTGGCAGCTGGTGCAGGTCCTAAATAGGAAGGGAGACTGGGTGGCCATTGGGCTTCTCTTTGGTGCTTTCCAACCACGTAACCAGGGAAAACTGTATCCCAGTTTACCTTTGCTGGCCATAGTTTACCCCTCTTGGCCTGGCATAATTGTGAATGATGCTTTCTTTCACTTGACTGTGTCCCAATTTAGACAATAAATTACATTTTCATGTGGCTTCCGACCCAAGGCAAAGACTGGAATATTGTGTCATCTCTCTCTGTGATCTCAACACTCACTTTGGCAATGTCTGGCAACAAATATCCCAGTTAATTTGGAAAGTAGAATTCATAGCCTTGACCTGGGGCACATGTTCTGTGCCAGGACTCTGGAGAATAAAGACTGATTTGGTTTCTCTGTGGCAGTGTGTTTAATTACCCTACTGGCTACCTGCCTCTTTCTCTATTGCCTAACACTTTAGGTTTCTTCATCAAAGATCATCAAAGTTATTCTCTTTCATCTGCATGGGAGGAAAGAGTTTGGTATTTTTTTGTTTTGTTTTTTTTGGGTTTTTTTTTAGTTCCTGATGTGTCTTACCACCCATGTCCAACCCAATCTATTTTAATATTCAATATTAATTTTAATCATTGTACCTATAATTCCTCCCCAAAAGACAACAGTCGTAGGTAAGACGTGAAGAGTTCATTATGTGTGTGGTAGTTTGAATGTGTTCGGCCCCCATACGCTCCTAGGAAGTGGCACTATTAGGAGGTGTGGCCTTGTTGGAGGAAGTGTGGTCCTGTTGGAGGAGGCTGGTTGACACAGGCCTTTAATCCAGACATTGAGGCTGAAGGGCATGCTGTAGGATGTTCTGTATGTTAAATGTGTTGCTCTGATTGGTTAATAAATAAAACACTGATTGGCCAGTAGCCAGGCAGGAAGTATAGGCGGGACAAGGAGAGAGGAGAATTCTGGGAAGTGGAAGGCCGAGTCAGAGAGACGCTGCCAGCCGCCACCATGACAAGCGAGATGTAAGGTACTGGTAAGCCACGAGCCACGTGGCAACTTATAGACTAATAGAAATGGGTTAATTTAAGATAGAAGAACCAGATAACAAGAAGCCTGCCATGGCCATACAGTTTGTAAGCAATGCAAGTCTCTGTGTGTTTACTTGGTTGGGTCTGAGCAGCTGTGGGACTGGCGGGAGAGAAAGATTTGTCCTGACTGTGGACCAGGCAGGACCAGAAAATCTCCAGCGACAAGGGCACACTTTTAATCTGAGTCACACCTTCTGCTGGAAGTGTGTACTGTGGGGGCAGGCTTTGAGGTCTTTTTCTCAAGCTTCATTCAGTGTGACAGTCAGTGGACCTCCTGTTACCTGCAGGATGTAGGACTCTCAGCTCCAGCACCACATCTGCCTGCACACTGCCATGCTCCCTGCCATGATGATAATAGACTGAACCTCTGAAACTGTAAGCAAGTTTCCTTTACAAGAGTCGCCATGGTCATGGTGTCTCCTCACAGCAATAGAAACCTAACTAAGACAGCATGTTAGGCACTGTTGGAAGTTCTTGATTTCTTTCCATTTTCCCAGCTGCACTGTGAGGTCATTTCTAGTCTTTCCATGTTTCTGACTATGAATATCAAGGTATAGGAGGGGTAGAGATCTTACCCCAAAGATCCAGCAAGAATAATCAACCTACTAGAAAGAGTAGTTGGCTTCAGAACTCATATTACCACCACCTAAAGCACTTACGTCAATCAACTCCTCTTCTTAGCCCTCCAGAGCTGCGTGGGGTTTAATGCTACTTCATTAGGTCTGTTGTTTCTGTGGGGCTTGAGGAAGCAAGTTAACCCAGGAGCTCAGAGAACCTTCGTGAACTTGGAGCTGAGTAAACAGCTTTCTGGCTCTAGTGTAAACGATGGTTATGTCACTCACCACCTGCCAGCCCATCCTTCCTTATGTGCACAAACATAGCACTTCTTGCTGCTACGTCAATCTAGAAAATTCTATGCAGGTCTAACATAAAAGTAGAAAGCAGCCATGGAGATTTGTTCCAGACCCCTGGGCATTCTCAACGGAGAGTCCCTTTACAGAGTATAACCCCAAATCACAGGATTTTAAATCAGAAAGAGGCAGAAACAACAGAGGCCAATCCCATCATTTTGCACAAATAAGAGAAGAAATTATAGGGAGTCGGAGTTACTTACCCACATCTCACAGCTAATTCCTGCTTCTCACAGCTAATTAGTGTAATTAGTGATGAGGCCACAATTGCCACCTAGTGTCCTAACAAAACCACTGTTCTGTTCATTCCGTCCCTCTGCCTCTCGCCTTCCTTGCTTTGGGAACAGAAAGAGAAAATGATCAAAACCATGCCCCTCTGTGTATAGAAATGATCTTTTTTTTTAAATCTAAAGTCTCTGGACCCACAATTTTGGGGGAAACATTACGACTTCAATTTTCAAAGAAATTTAAGTCAATAACTGTCTCTCTCACAGCTCTCTATCTTTTTTTTTTTTAGGTTTTTCTTAGTGTGTGTGTGTGTGTGTGTGTGTGTGTGTGTGTGTGTGTGTGTGTGATATATATTGACTCAGTAAACCATATGACTTTTCACTCCCAAGATTACACTGACTCTTATCTGTTCAAATTAGCATTTTCTTCTAGATTGGTGCCCCTGCCAAGATCAACAGGCTTGGAGGCCAGGGCTTAGGGTGACCACATCACCCCTCTGCTGGGCAAGATAAAGATATTTCCTACATTAAGACTAATGAGTTTCAAAAGGCAAAAGCTTTGCTTTTTCTTTGGGGTTTTGGTTTTGTTCTACTTCCTGACAGCAATCAGCTTTCTGGAAGGTGTTCTAGAAATTACAACATTCACAAGGTTTAAAAAAAAAAATGGGGCATGAAGTCAAGAGAAGGGGAGAAAAGAGAAGCGTTTCATAACTTGTCAAGAGACAACTATTTCACATTCTAAGCAAACAAAAACACATTCTTGTCTGGGAACAGAAGGAGACATGTACAAAGAAAAAACTCAGAGTTGGGGGATGGCTAGTAACTTTTTGTCATTTGTTATGGGGAAAATAGGTTGATTCTCAAGATCTTGTTAGAACTGTTAAGCTCTAAAAAACACCTCTTTCTCATAAGCCAAGATAAAAATTAAGAAGATTAATGACTCCTGTTCAATGATGCCCCTGTCATCTCTTCTGAATTAGTACTACTGTCTCTAATCCAAACCAGGTCCCCCAGGATGCCTGGGTCACCGATAATTCCTCCTACACATGCACTATTACGTGAGTATGTGTGAGGGCATGTTCCTGTACATGTGAGTAGAGATCAGAAGACAACCTGGTTTGGTCATTTGAATGAAAATGGCCCCCATAGGCCCACAGGGAGAGGCACTATTAGGAAGTGTGGCCTTGTTGGAGTGGCTGTGGTCTTGTTAAAGGAAGTGTGTCACTGGGGGCAGGCTTTGGGGTTTCAGAACCTCAAGCCAGGCCCTGTGTGTCTCTCTCTTCCCGATGCCTGTGGATCCGGATATAGGACTCCCAACTACTTTCCAGCACCATGTCACTGCATGCCTCCATGCTTCCTGCCATGAAGATAATGGACTGAACCTGTGAAACTATAAGCTGCCACCACCATTAAATGTTTCCCTTAATAAAAGTTGCTGTGGTCATGGTGTCTCTTCACAGCAACAGAAACCCTAACTAAGACACCTAGAAAAGTCAATTTTTCTCCTTCCACCATGTGGGTCCCAGGATCAAACTTAGGTTGTCAGGCTCATCAGGAAAAGCCCTTACAGCCATCTTAGCAGCCTCCCTTTTTTTTAGTAGTTCTTTTGCTATGTGTATATATATATAGAATATATATATATATATATATATATATATATATATATATATATATATATATATATATATATTTAGTCTGCTTGTGTATTTGCTATGAGGTCTCATTTCAGAGACGGGGTTTTACTACTTGATAAGCAACCCCTGTGTGAAGAACAATGCTGGATACCCAGAAGTGCTCAAAACTATTTATTGAGTGAATAACACTGTATGATTCCCTAGACATTTCAAAGCATCAGATTCTTTCCCTGCTCTTTCCGTGTCTCTGTCGCTGTATCTCTGTCTCTCCCTGTCTCTGTCTTTCTCTGTGTGTGTTTCTCTCTGTCTCTCTGTGTGTGTCTCTCTTTTTCTCTCTCTGTCTCTCTCTCTGTCTCTCTCTGTCTCTGTTTCTCTCTGTCTCTCTGTCTCTGTCTTTGTCTCTCTCTGTCTCTCTGTCTCTGTCTTTGTCTCTCTCTCTCTCTGTCTCTCTCTCTCTGTCTCTGTGTGTGTGTGTGTGTGTGTGTGTGTGTGTGTGTGTGTGTGTGTGTGCATGTGTGAAGACAGAAGTCAACACCACTCAAGAACCATCTACCTTGATCTTTGAGTCAGGATCTCTCACTGGAACATGGAGCTTACTGATGAGGCCTGGCTGGCTGACCAGAACACCCGAGGAACCCTCCTGCCTTTGCCTTCCCAGCTGAGAATGCATCACACTTGTCTTTTTACATGGGTGCTGGGGCTTGAACTCAGCTCTTCATGCTTGCCAGCAAGCTCTTTAACAACAGAACTACTTCCCCAGCCCAGTCAGAGAGCTTCCTTATCCTCCACGTAAGCTATTCTTACCTTCCATGTCTCATTATCACCCGAGAATATCTCACCTCTGAAATTTTTAACCCCACAGAATTTACTCTAGAAATTAGAAGTCTGTGCCCAGTTTCCCTGCTTTTCCTCTGGTGGATTCTGCACTCCTTGTTTCCAATAGCTCAGGACTCTAACTGTAAAGCGAAGTTCCCACAACCAGCTCACAGGTGACCGTTCCTTGGCCTCCGGACTTGCTTAGTGAGAATATCACCAACTAGCTCCATTTCACTGCCTCTCACTCTCTCCCCCCAGCATGCCAATTTCAGCCCTTCCACTCTATCAAAACTGCTTCTGCCAAGGTCACCACCCCACGACCCCATCAGTTTATGAAAAAAAAAAAATTGAAATCCAATGTCAAGTGTCAGGAGTGTATAGAAAAAAGAGACCTTTCATATCAACAGGGCAAAACATGGTCCAACCGTTTTTTAAAGCTATTGGTGGTCTCTAGTAAGGCTGAAAATATGAACTACCAACAGCATATTCCCCTAGGAAAACTGCCACCCATGAACACAAGAAGACATCTCTATGAACGGTCGCCAAGGCCTTGTTTGTAATTGCAGAAATAATTTAGAAATCACCCACATGGCCAGTGCAGTGGAGACAGGTAATTCTTCCTTAAAATTCACTTTCCCCCTTTTCACCAGTGACAGAACGTGCCGATATTAGGTAATGTTCAGGCGAAGTTCTTTTACCTAGTCTGTGCTGGTGGGGTCTGTGTTTAAGCGTTGGGCCAGTGGATATAAATAAAATGGGAGCGTGAAACTTCTTCCTTTTATCCATTGTACTGTAGTAATGAAGACATGTGCACTAGAGGGGTGGTAGACTTTGTGATGACTTTGTGTTACAGTTGCATGTCCTAGAACAGCAGCAATAAAGGGGGCGGGGCCTTTTCACTGTAATGTGTCACATCATCCCTGGAAACTTGTCTTTGGGTTTAGACACAAGAGCCAGAGATGTTTCTTACCGTGCTTAGGATTCCCTTGGTTTTGGCTCATGGTAGTTATCCTTGGCCAAATATAATCTTAACATTTAGAGTGATGTGTTCATCAAATAATCTCTATATAGCTATAAGTGGATAAACACACACACACAAAAATCTCTCAGTGTGGGTAAATCTCAGAAATATAGTATTGCAGTAGCACATATGAAATCATACCATGTGTTTAAAATTAAGAAATGAAAAGTTTATACATTATTTGTGGATATATACATAATTTCCAAAATACAGACAATCTGTAGTTCTGAATCATACCAACGTCATGATAATGGCCTCCTTTGAGCAAGGACTTTTCCGATTTGACATTGACCCATGTGGTGTGTTACTCGTTATCTTATCAGCCTGGAGAGACAAAGCCAGACTAGTTAATAGCCCTGGGTTTATTTGTCGAGATCTCTCAGAGGTGATCTGTCCATTTCTCCAATGCTTTCCTTAAAAACTGCCTCGTGGAAATAACACCCTGCTCTTCAGTATTTGAGTCACCCTCCAGCGACAAGACATAAGCAACCCAGTCACACTAGTTGTGGCCTGTAATCCCAGCATTGACGAGGTTGATGTGGGAAGATGGGGCGTTTGAAGTCGGCCTGGGTTTCATAGCGAGCACCTGCCTTGCAAAACCAAGGGCTGGAGATGTAGCTCCATGGTATGGTAGAGTGCTTGCTTGGCATCCACAAGGCCTGCATTTCATCCCCAGAACAAGAAAGAAAGAAGGGGAGAAGGGAAGAAGGGAGGGAGGGAGGGAAGGAGGGAGGGAGGGAAGGAGGGAGGGAGGGAGGGAGAGAAATAGCAAAGACTAGATATTTATGACTTTAAAATCCAAGCAAAGAAGACTGCCAAGCTTCATTAAGGAGGAGAAAGCAGAAGTGGCCGCTGTGGCTTCACCACAACTTACTTCTATTCACCTATTCACCAAAACTTCCCTGAGTCCATTTGGCGTTGAGTTAAATTTAAAAATATGAAATCTGTAATTAACATAAATGAAGCATACATTGTTTTTTCAAGTGCAGAGGAAATTTGAGCTTATAAAGGGAGGAAATCATCCTATGAACAATTTTCACACTCTTAATAATGAAGAGAATAATAACCCCCAATTATTGCGCTCTTACCATGTGCCAGGTATGTTGTATATATTCAATTATTTAAGGCAATTTCACAACAGTCATGCATTGTAAATTTTAAAACTGAGGTTTAGCCAATGCTTGCATAGGTAGAAAGGAGTTCAGTCTGGATTCTAAAGAGTTGTCTGAATCAAAAACTATATTCTTAAGTGTTACCCTATATCATTTACCGCCACTGACAATTTTACTCTGGTGGTCTTGTCTCATGAGACAAACTAAGTGGTTGAATAAATTGTGCAGTTAAAGACCATTCAAGGGTTTACTTGTCCCCAACAATCTTCTCCACGTGCTGTAACATTTGTTAACTGTTCTAGTCTCCTCCCTGTTGCTGTGATAAAACACTCTAACAACAAGCAATTTAAGGGGGAAAGGGGCTAATTTCATTTCACAGATTGCCTTCTACCATTAAGAGAAATCAGGGCAGGAATTAAAGCAAGAACTTGAAGCAGAAACCACAGAGAAGCATTGCTCACTGGCTCATGCCTAGTGCAAGCCAATACCACTCTGCACAGAGAATGGCGATTCCCACAGTGGACTGGGCCCTCCTGCATCAATTAACAATGTCCCAGAGGCCGGGCGGTGGTGGCGCACGCCTTTAATCCCAGCACTCGGGAGGCAGAGGCAGGTGGATCTTTGTGAGTTCGAGGCCAGCCTGGTCTACAGAGAGAGATCCAGGAAAGGCGCAAAGCTACACAGAGAAACTCTGTCTGGAAAAACCAAAAAAAATAAAATAAATAAATAAATAAATAAAAAATAAAAAATAAAAACAAGGTCCCAGAGACCAGTCGGAACTGGACAGTCCCTCAATTGGGACTACTCTCTCAGATGACTCTAGGCTGTGTCAAATTGACAACTAAAGCTAACTGGGACACTAAGCCTCATGCTCCTTTTAAGGTTAAGTCCTTAACCCCATAGTATCAGTAAAGTTTCAATCAGAAAGATAAACATTAATCTGTAGAGTACTGTAAACAAACTACAGTTTAGCAACAATCTATTAAAAGAATGCGATACTGGTCATATGCACGTCAATGGACAATGTCAAACTCTTGAGAATCAAGGACTCTCAGACGAAAGCCTGGGACAGAAAGCCCTAAAATAAAGGGAGGTGGTGCCAAAGAGCTGTCGGGTACGCCGTGGATTTTGTAACCTCCGTCTGCAATGGAATGTGCAAATTGAGAAAGTCTCGATTGTCATCATCTATCCCAATCCCCTTTATTACCACATCCAATAAAATCACCCCTACCAAAGAGGAAGCTTACCCCAGAGTCTGAAGTGGAATAATCAGCCTGTTAACTCAAGGTCACCGGTCACTACTCAGTGTTAGGGGGATCTTATCCAAAACCTCATTCATGGCCTGTACCAATGTCTTGAAAGGGGTTTCTGATGTTCTCCTTTTTGTTTTGGTGTTTTGTTTGTTGTTTTTAGAGATAGGGTCTCATGGAACCAAGGCTAGCTTCAGATTCACTAGATTAGATGAGGCTAGGCTTTAACTCTTGACCCTCTGCCTCTCCTTTCCCAGCACTAAGATGATAGGACAGCTTCCTTATGTTTCCTTCTGCTTCTTCCCTAATTTTAGTTCCTACACTTGGGTCTTTGATCCATTTTTAGTAGGGTTTTGTTTGGGATGAGAGATACGGGTCAAGTTTCAATTTCTTGATTATGTAACCCGGTTTTCCCAGTGTTATATGCTAAAGAGGCTTCACCTTTTACAGTTCTAATGTCTTTGGTGCCTTTTTTGAGACTCAGTTAGAGGTAGGTATGTGGGTTTGTTTCTGGATCTCCACTCTGCTCTTTTGATCCACGTGTCTGTTTTTTGTTTTGTTTTGTTTCTTCTATGTCCATTCCATGCCGTTTTGGTTACAATAGCTCTGTAATACCTTTAAGTCAGGTATTGTAATGCCTCTAAATTTGATCTTCAGGTGTCTGTGCATGTGTGGGGAGAGATGTATGTGTGTTTGTGTGGGATTGTATTGTAGAGGCCAGAAGACCACTGTTGAACGTCTTCCTCAATTGCTCTCCGCCTGATTTTTTGAAATAGGATCTCTCACTGAACCTGGAGCTTTCCGATTCAGCCAGACTGGCTTATCTGGCAACACCTGGGGATCCTCCTGTCTCCCCTTCCCTGGTGCTGGCATTATAGACACAGACTGGCACACATTTTATGTGGATCCCTTCCATCTAAATTCTAGTCCTAAGATTTGCACATCAAGTACTCTACCCACTGTGTCCTATCTCCTGTTTCCTTAGATTTGATTTTTTTTCAAAACTACAAGAGATCTTTTATATTTCTATACACATTTTAGGGTTCAGTGTATTTTTGTTGCTGTTGTTGTATTGGCTAAAGAATATTATTAGCATTTTAATGGAGATTGACCAAAGTATATAAATAACTTTATGTATGACCCTTTTAACAGTGTTAATAATATTCAGATTGTTCCAGTGAAAAACAGTATGGAGGTTTAAACATAAAACTAAAAAGATGAAAATTTAAAAAAATTTTTTTAAAATATTTAAAAAAAGAGCAGCACTTGGGAGGCAGAGCCAGGCAGATCTCTGTGAGTTCGAGGCCAGCCTGATCTACAGAGCGAGATATCCAGGACAGGCAAAAAAAAAAAAAAAGAAAAAAAGAAAAAAAAAAAACACCACAGAGAAACCCTGTCTCAAAAAATTGAAAATAATAAAAAAAAAAAAACTAAAAAGAGCTCTACCATATGATCAAGCTGTCCCACTTCTGGGTATATATCCGAAGGGAATGAAATAACCATACTAAAGAGACCCTTGCATGCTGTATTTATTGTGGCATTATGCACAATAGCTAAGCTATTTCATCAGCCTAAAAGTCCATCAATAAATCAATGGATAAAGGGAATGTGGTAAATACAGATTGGTATTTGGCCATAAAAAGTAAAATTCTGTTACTTGAAGCAAAGTGGATATTACTGGAAGACATGATCTTGAATGAAATAAGCCAGACACAGAAAGAGGAGTACCATGTGTTCTCTCTCGAATGTGGAAGTAACAACAAAGAAACCCAAGCTGAATGGAGAATGGTGTTTACCGCAGTTTAGACAAGGTATGGTTAGATCTAACGAGTCGTGCTATGTACACCTATGGCAATAACGGACTGAACCCCACTAACATGGACAACCAATTCATGTTCATCAAAAGTAAAACGTGGAGAGAAAAATAACAGAAGACAGAAGAGAGAGACATTTTTGATTCACTTGATAATTTTAACCAACACACACACACACACACACACACACACGCACGCACGCACACACACACACACACACACACACACGCACGCACGCATGCACACACGCACGCATGCTTCAAGCCTTCAGTTTAGGGCAAGAGGAAAGCAAACAAATCTGATCACGGGAGGGGAGGCCCCGGGAGAGCTAGGGCTTGACTCCATCCAGTGTCCACTCTAGCTCAGCTCCACAGCCTAGCCTCTTCATACTGCAGAACTCCAGGCTCTCGTCATCACCAGACACTGGGGTCCACAAGCCTGCTGCCTTGGTTCCTCTGGATTTTAAAAGAAATGAAGAGACAGAAATTGGTAAAGGAAAAAAAAAAATGGACTTTTTCGGTTTTTGAGAGCTGTTTTCTTGCAGCCCAGGCTAGCCTCAGACTTGCTAGCCAGGAATGACCTTGACATTCCAATCCTCCTGCCTCTACCTCCCTGGTGCTGGGATTAAAGGCCTGTATCACTCTGTCTTGTTTTAAGTGGCACTAAGACAAGCCCAGGGAGGGCTTCATGAGGACTAGGCACTTTCCCCACAGAGCCACATTCTCAGCTAGAAAACAGATTCGTTTATAGCTTGGCTATACCTCTCTCTCTTTCCCGTATCAGTGTTATATTTTCAAAGAACAGATGAAACAAAAGAGATATGGATATGTCAGTCAGTGTGAACTCTCTTCCTGGAAGGCAAATTCCTACTCTGTACCAGGGATTCAGCATTTTCCTCCCTGGACGAGAGATTCCTGGGGAAATTCTAATTTGGGGGGGCTCCTGTTTCATAATGACAGTGCCCACCACTTTCCTGTATACGTGCCATCCTTGAGTCAAAATAAAATAAGCTGTGGTTCTCACCATTGATCCCTATAATGCCGCTCCAGATGGGCCAAATCCTCCCTCTTACATAATAATCTTTCATATACATGATGAGCCAAGTATAATAACAATAAATAATACATGAGTATCATCTTGTTCGTAAGCCAGGCAGTTACTTAATGTTGTAACTTACCTGCGAACTGTCCCCCATTATTAGCATGTCTGTTTGAACACTTGGTCCAAGCTGCCGGAGCTGTTGGGGAGGGCTGTGGGAGCTTTAGGAGCTTGGCTGGAGGGACTACATCACTAGATGGGCCTGGAGGCTTCGTACTCCTGCCGCCATTTCCTGTTCACTCTGTTTTCTAACTGCAGACACCACCAGAAGGCCAATCACTCCTGCCACCATGCCTGCCCCGCCCTGATGGACTGTATCCCCTCCAACTGTGATCCCAAAGAAGCCTTTGCTTCCTAAAGCTGTTTCTTGTCATGTTCTCAGTCCCAATGAGAACATGGCAATGGGAAAAGTAACTGATGCCTTTACATCAATTCATTTAATTTCCCCATGCCTATTGTTGTCTCATTTTACAGACAAGAGGAAGCACACAGATTAGAAAATTCGCCCTGCTCTCACAAGTGCGTAAGCGGGCTAGGATTTGAATCCATCCATGTATTCACTGTGTTTCACACACACACACTCTCCTTTTTTTTTTTTTTTCATGTTTCTAGTTTGCTCTTCAGCCATTCTTGGCATGTTACGTGACCTTTCCCCTCTCAGTCTGTCTTGTCAAAGCTCCTTTTAAGCAGCCATTGTGAGTTCTCCCGGCAGGCAGGAGGTTTATGACACAGCACCCTGGTGTCCACACCTGAGGAAGTGTCACAGAGCAGGCAGGGGCTGGAACCCAGCAGAGCTAAGACAGCTTCACAGGGTTTATGGTCCATTGAAGTCTAAATTAAAAAAAAAAATCAGTTCAGTTAACTGAATATATAAGATTGAATAAAATCTTGCCCTTATTACATTAATGACATACTCAATTTTTGTCTCAAAGTTTATGGAGACAAAAATCACCCAGATTCCATTATTAAAACACATAATGGTATCTGTGAATGATGATAATGTAAACCATCTTATTGAGTCTGTGAAATGATATGTAAATTAAGGTTTGTTTTTTTTTTTTTTTTTAATGACGTGGTATACTCACCTCCTTAGAGACAAGATCTATTGATTTGGGGTATAGCTCAATGTTAGCTGCCTAGCAGGCTCAAGGCCCTGCGTTCAACCCCCGGCACCACATACATCCATGAAATAGTGGGTTATCTCTGTGAATCAAAGGTCCATTTCTCTTGTGAGTGTTCAGAAAAAGTCTACAGATCCTTTGGCAAAAATTATTCATGTGCAAGTCCTTTTTGTTTGTTTGCTATTTAATAATGCATCTGCTAGCTGAGCCATCAAGTTGCTTGGAGAACTCCACAGTATATTAGCAAGTCTGCTAAATAACAGATAATTAGTCTCTAGGAAAAAAAAAACCAGGAGAATGCCAGAGCACCCGCAAATCTGTTGCCTTTCTGATGCTTTTAAATATGGAGCTGCTCCAACTGCTTAGAAGCCACCAGGCGTTCTGACCGCGTCTCTTGTCAGAGCCGACTTGTCTGCAGTTCCTTCGTGTAGCAAAGACTCATACTTCTGAACTCTTCTCCTCACACCGTTCTCCACTTCGGTGATCCCAGTTACGACTGAGCTAAAGGAGGCTGCATACAATCATATAAATACAGAAAAGGGAACTATACGGGAGTCTTGTTTTAAGACTAGCTGCGAACCGCTGGAATTGAGGAAATTCTCATAAGGAAATTCAAGGCAAGAGGCTAGCGTGAGAGGAAATAGCATGCGATGAGGAAATGGTCCATCTGATAAATTAATGTATTCTCACCATAGTGAATTCCATAGCAATCTCGTAATTCCACGTTGTTCAGTTCATGGAGGAAATTTTGATTTGTGGTGGTCTGGTTTTCTACTTACTTTTTTTATTTACTTTAAATTATTTGTACGTGGGTAGATATGGACACGTGAGAGCATGTTCTCGTGGAAGAGGCTGGAGGCATCGGATCCCACTGGAGTTGGACTTACAGCTGGTGGTGAGCCACCCGACAGGGGTGCCGGGAGCTGAACTCAGGTCCTCTGCAAAAGCAATGATCACTCTTAGCCACCAAGCCCTTCTCTAGCCCCAGGTTTGTTTTTTGTTTTGTTTTGTTTTGCTGAGCTAGAGTCTTGTTACATAGCTCAGACTGACCTCGAACTCAGTCTTCCCACCCCTGCCTCTGGAGTGCTGGGATTACCGATGTGTGCCGCCATATCCAGCATGAGAAGAAGATAGATGCTCTTCAAAGTGAGTGACTTCCACCGAGTAAGCCATGCAGAGTCTTCTTTCACAGCAGTCAGTATTTGTCTCAAACCCTGCAACTGTGCAGGCGATCTGCTGGAACACCAGACAGAACTTCCTGCTGTTTGAAGTAGTCCCACCCTCTCACTTTCCTAAACTAATTTGATTCTCCTGTTAACTCTGAATAAATGTTCTCCATGGAAACAGTTCCTTGCTAGTCATGCTGAGACAGGAGCAAAATAACTTGGCTGTTGGGCATGCACATTAGAGTTACCAGTAAGGTTTTTCTCCCCCCAAATAATGAGTTTTATTGAAATCAAAGGAAAATTAAAAACTTATCGAACTTGCCGGGTGGTGGCAGCTCATACCTTACATCCCAGCACTTGGGAGGCAGAGGCAGTCAGATCTCTGTGAGTTCGAGGCTAAGCCTGGTCTACAGAGGGAGTTCCAGGACAGACTCCAAAAGCTACATAGAGAAACCCTGTGGGGGGGGGGGACCTTTTCGAACTTAGTATGGTGACATGCTTACAATCCCAGCATTTTATGTGTTTGAGGCTGGCCTGGGCTACATATCGAGGCCATGAATCAGGAAAAACCAAGGGTTCAGTAGCAGAGCATTTGACTAAAACATTCATCCCCTGGGGGATGTAGCTCAGGGCAGAGTCCTTGCCTAACACAAGCAATGTCTTGGGATCATTCCTAGCACCACTACCAAAGAAACTGATTAATTAATTAAAGCTTACCAAGTAGATTGTCCTGTATGAATAGCCTTTCCATGTACCAACCCAAGGTTCTGCATTAAGTAGGTTGTTTCTACATGGGTAGGCTTCCTCTGAGTCAACCGAAGATCTCCCATAGACTTACATAATGCAGTGTGCACTTTTGGAAAAGTCCTTATCCTGCCTCTCTTTATTTAAAGCTGAGCTGTGAGGGAGAAACGCTGTAAAGAGCAGGGTGACCAGAAGCTCTACCCCAACTTCAGCTGCAAAGGGAAACTGACTAATCTAAGAAACTTGTTTTTCCTTCCTCCGGCTGGTCTTGATCCAGCTGCAGGAAGCGGACTGGCATCTGCAGATTTTCCTTTACAATCCACTGGGCGCAAGCTGCAGAGGAAGCCGGGCCGGTCCCAACAGAAAGGAAGCTGCCTAGTACTTTTGTCAGTTTCCTGTTGCATCTCACTGATAAGCGGAGAGAAGAGGATGTGATGTTATGTGGCTGCAGCTTGAGTCTAAGATGCAGCTGATAAATGCCGCCACCTCCCATTCAGGGGCCAGTGATTTAGTTTTCTTCTGACCAAATCTAGGTTCAGACTTTGGAGGCTGCCTCTTAAGCATCCCTTAACTATTCAGATCTTTAAAACGCTTACGTTGTAGATGAAATCAAGAGCCCAAAGTTAAGATATGTTTTTTTTTTTTCATAAACAGCCCCCTGATGATCTATAAGACTCCAGAAATACATCAAATCTGTTTCTAGGGAAATTAGCTCCTCCAGACTTTGGTCAGCTCATCACAGACATTTCCATGGGGGGGAGATGTCTTCTGATTTAGCGAGGGGTTAGGAGTGTGTTGGAAACATTTTTTTATTAGATTCTGTTTCCCAAATATTCCTAACAGAGCAGTAAGAAACTCTACTCAAACATTTTAATGACTTCCATTTGATTAAAGAAGAAAATTTGAGTATTTTACCAAAGATTTGAAAGCCTTGCATAATACAGTCCCTTCCTCCTTTCCTGACTTGTCTCAAACCACCCTGGTGTCATTATTATTTTTAAGAGTCTACATATTGTGTCCCAGGCTTTGAGAGCTTGGACCAAGGCCAGGCTATCGTTCTAAATGGACTTACCAATTCTGTTCTCCTTTTAAAGTTGTGTTCAGGGGTCAAATGCAGTTCAAGGACCTTGTAATGTGCATTATCTCTCTGTCTCTTGAAAACTAGTTATTTACCAAGGAAGCACATCCTAGGCTGTTTGTTGTGCAGTGCTGTTTCCTAATCTCTACGTTCTTACTTAAGTTTGTGTTTTTATACTAACGCAAGGAGAATTCTTTATTGCGTATTCTGAAAATTTTCTGCACATCATCCAGAATAGTGGCTTCAATTCATACTTTCCTTTTTTTGTTTTTATTTGCTTGTTTGTTTTGTTTTTCGAGACAGGGTTTCTCTGTGCAGTCCTGGCTGTCCTGGAACTCTCTCTGTAGACCAGGCTGGCCTCAAACTCTCAGAGATCTGCCTGCCTCTACCTCCTGATGTTGTGGCCGCATCTCGAGACACAGCAAGACCACCACAGAGCCGATATCCGATGCAAAACACACAGGAGTTTATTAATAACAAGCAAGCCCAGGCTTGGTCCGTGTTCAACACTCGACGTAGCAGGTGGAGGAGGTTGGCCCTGAGCTCTCAGGGTGAGAGGTTTTTAAAGGGAAAAGCCACAAGCAGGGTGATACAAGCCTTGGCATCATATGATTGGGTGAGGGTATGTAACCTTTGAATTTACTGGTTGGGGGTTACAGTTATCATTTTGGGGGCAGGCTTGGACAAGTCCCAGGTTTTGTCCTTGAGCTGCCATGGAGACTGGCTGGCTTCACATGTTCACATTGACCCATGCACGTAGCTCTAAGTTGATGAGGGGTCCTAGACAGCAAACAACTGGCTGAACCTTGAGCAGTCAGAGTACGTGCAGAAAGGGAGCTACTGCAAGGACGATGTCTTTTGTTCATGGCCCTCCCAGAAACTGCTTGCTCAGATCTCAGGAAACTGAAATTGAGGCCTGATCTCTGATGGAAGACTGAGCAGTTTGTTATGGTGTCTGCTTGGTCCTTCCACTGAGTGCTGAGATTAAAGGCGTGCACCACCGCTGCCTGGCTCAATTCATACCTTTTTTTTTTTTTTTCAGCATGGTCTCATGTAGCCCAAGCTGGGTTGGAACTCACTGTGTAGCACAGGATGACTTTGGACTTCCGATCCTCCTGCCTCTGCCTCACAAATGCTGGGATTACAGGCCTTCGCCACCTTGCTGTTCTATTCTGTGCTGGGGATAGAAACCAGGGCTTCGTGCATGCCAAGTAAGCACCTTACCAACAGAGCTACAGCCGAGCTACCCCAGTCCTTAGATATTAGCTAAATGGGACTTTGGGGGCTCTGCCTTGGCCAGAAGCTTCCTGGAGTAGCTAAAAGTTATTCTCCCTCTCTCTTTCTGTCTCTGTCTCTCTGTCTCTCTGTCTCTGTCTCTGTCTCTGTCTCTCTCTCTCTCTCTCTCTCTATCTCACACACACACACACACACACACACACACACACACACACACACACACACAGCAGTAGAATTTACCCAGTGAGGACTTGGAGGATCCAGCATATAAACTATCCATCAGCTAACCCTGGGCTCTTTCCAGAAGCTTGCTTTCTAAACAATCAGCTCTGCTATGAACTGAGGCCAGCGAAGTAAAATGTTACCTGATATTCACTCCCCTTTCTTCCTCCCTGCTTCTCTTCATGCCTGCTTCCCTGGGATGGTCTTCTGAAATGATGACTGCATAGCCCCAAACTTATTTTCTAGGAAATCTGAATAGTTAATGAATAATAACCCCTGTGCTTGGTGTTAGGGAAGAGATACTCTTTCTACGTGTGACTTATCCAGGCTATTTGCAAGGCAGAAGCAGGACAATCACGAGTTCAAGGCCTGCCTGGGCTACAGAGTGAGTTCAAAACCAGCCTAGGCAGCTTAATGAAAGCATGTCTCAAAATACAGTGGGAAGAGAACTGAGATTCAGTTGAATGTTTGAGAGACAGCATGTGCCTAAGCAAACATGAGGCCCTAGGTTTAGTCCCCACCACCACCACTAACAATAATAATAATAATAATAATAATAATAATAATAGCACAAAATGGTAAAATAAGACCAATATTAAAACCTCCTTCCCATATGTCTCAGTTGGGGTTTCTATTACTATGATCAAACACTGTGACCGAAAGGGTTGGGGAGAAAGGTTTATTTCCACTTACATAGTCCGTCATGAAGAACGGTCAGAGCAGGAACTCAAGGAAGGAACCTGAAGGCAGAGGCCATGGAGGAGCGCTGCTGACTGGCTTGCTCCCTTCATAGCTTGCTCAGCCTGCTTTCTTATAGCACCCAGGGCTACCAGCCCAAGACTGGCACAGCCTATCACTGTAGAGCAGGGCCCTCTCACATACATCACTAATGAAGACAAATACACTATAGACTTACCTGTAGGCCAATCTCATGGAGGCATTTTCTCAATTGAGAGTCTCTCTTCCCACATGACTCTAGCTTGTGTAAATTTGACCTAAAACTAACCAACATACCATACATGTGTCCCTAGAATCTCTTAGGATCTTCTTCCATTAACACACATTGGGGATTGCTTTATAACAACATATGTAAATCCCCCACAAAGTTTTGGCTGCATAATTGTGGTGGTTTGAATGTAATTGGCCCGCATAAGCTCAGAGGGAGTAGCACCATTAGGATGTATGGCCTTGTTGGAGGAAATGTGTCACTGTGGGGCAGGGCTTTGAGGTCTCCTTTGCTCAGGGTGACAGTCAGACCACTCCCTCTTGCCTGTAGATCAAAGATATAGAATTTTCAGCTCCTTCTCCAGCACCATGTCTGTCTGCATGCTGCCATGCCCCACCATGATGACGACGACGGATTGAATCTCTGAACTATAAGCCACCCAATAAATGTTTTCCTTTGTAAGAGTTGCCGTGGTCATGGTGTCTCTCCACAGCAATAGAAACCCTACCTAAGACAATCCTATTCTAATGTGCAGATATATCATAATTTATTCGTTCATTCCATTATTAAATGAAACTTCAGGCTGTTTCCCTGAGTAACATTATACATACTTTGGTATTTCATACATTTCTGTCCTAGGTTGCTTTTCTTTTCTTCTCCCCCCCCCCCCCAGCTGAGGACCACACCCAGGGCCTTGCACTTGCTAGGCAAGCGCTCTACCACTGAGCTAAATCCCCAACCCCTTTTTTCTTTTTTTTTTTAATTGCTATCACCAAGAAACTTGAGGAAAGAAAGGGTCTATTTGACTTACAGGTTACACAATCTACCATCGAGGAAATTCCAGGCAGGAACCTGGATTCAGGAACTGAAACAGAGACATGAAGAAATGCTGCTTACTGATTGTACAATGCTGTACAACCTAGGCCCACCTGCCTGAGTATTGATATTACCCACAGTGGATTGGGCCTTCCACATCAACCACCTTTAAAGAAAATGACTCCATAGACATGTTCATAGGTCGATCTGATGAGGGCAAATCATCAATTGATATTTCCTCTTCGAAGGTATGTATAGGTTTATACCAAGTTGGCAAAAACTGTGACAATGTCTGTGTGCCTATATATATTTCTAAAAATAGTACTAGCTCAAATAGTGTGTAAGTTTGCATAAGAGTATCTGTTAGTACCATGCAGTGGTGGCACACACCTTTAATCCCAGGACTTGGAAGGCAGAGGCGGAAGGATCTCTGTGAGTTCGAGGCCAGCCTGGTCTACAGAGCAAGCTACAGAACAGCCAGTGCTACCCAGAGAAACCCTGTCTAGAAAAACAGAAAAGAAAAAAAAAAGTATCTGTTAGTGTGTTGACAAAAGTTTTGCTTTCTGACTTTTGGTTGATGGAATACAATATCCCATCAAAAATATAGGCCTTAGATTCTCAAGAGTCATTTAGGTTTTTTTTTTTTTTCTTTTCTGTGAACCATTTGTTCTTGAGGAAATCTTCTGCCAGGGAACAAGTGTTGAAGCCTCTATTTTATTTTTAAACGCTTGAGCACCAAGTCTCCAAGAAAACAAGTGGATGCTTTAACACGGCTCTCACTATGGCTGCTTGAGACGCTGACGGGTGCGCCTTTTCCAAGTTGCGATGTCAAGCCCCCTGTTCATCAAGTTCACAGTCTGGCAAGACATGATAGACGGTGAGGGAAAGGAAGCACATCGGGCTCACCTGGAGCTCCGTGGCCCCAGCTGTGATGCCCCAAGCACATGACATACCCACGCTGAGGGCTGATGGTGGTGTCACCGCAACTGACATTTCGATGCAGTATGGGGACGGCGTTGACCTGCAAGCGATGTCCTGCCTGGTTCTTAGACTCCAAAGGTTGAAACCTGACTGGAAGTGTCGGGACTGGTTCGGGACAGCATGACAATCCTTAACGTGTGACAATTTTCAAGTTCTTACAAGGAACGCAGAGACTAGGGGGGGGATTTGAAATACTCACAGGGGCAGGAAGGGAGGTCTGCTGAGGCGAGGTTTGAAAAAAGAACTTGAAGGATGAAATGGAACGGGACAGAGAGCAATCCAGAGAGAGATGTATGCAGAAGATTATAATTAGCAAAAAGATGGAGGCCTGGGGTATTTTTATTGTAAAGGATGACTAATCCAGGGTAGTCAGAAAACTGTATGTGTATGTGTGTGTGTGTGTGTGTGTGTGTGTGTGTGTGTGTGTGTGTGTTTACAAGCAAAGGGTATGAAAGACGGACAGAAGGAGAGATGAAGTCACCCTTTAATTAAAGACGTTTTTCTTCCTTGTGTTTCTCAATTAAGCCCAATTTCCTTATACATTTTATCTGACACACGTAAAAAGCCCCAGGATAAACACAAGTTAGGATGATATATAAATGGCCTATTATAGAGAACATAGAAGAACCAGGACAGAGAGAGTTAGTCCCGATTAGTCACAAGCCCTCTGGAAAAATTAAAAACAAATCCTAAGGCATGAAGGTTAATGGATACATTTGTAAGGACAAAACAGCTCAGCCTCAGGTTGGAACAGAGCAAAGACTTTTTTCTCAAGCCTACAAAAATGATGCCTTTTTTTATGACATGTTACATGTGCCCTTCCATCACCCTCCCTTGGCTCCCTTCCCCCACTTCCTGGTTCCTTTCCTTTCCTTTCCTTTCCCTCGTGTAGCAAGCCTTCTGTTTTCATGCCTTGGATATATTTAAATCTAGGTTCTGCATATGACAGGGACGGCGCAATAAAAACTTCTTTAAAATAAGGAGATGAGTTGCTTTTGTATTTATGCTAATTAGAAGTATGAGAATAAAGAACAATCAAAGCGTAGCTGAAAAATGAGGGGCCAATGAGTGAAATCAGTTGCTTGATGAAGCTCTAATGACCTTCACTTTGTAACCGCCCAAGAGATTTTCCTAATGAATACTCCAGAGTGCAGCCATCTTTAAAATTCTGCTTGGCTTTAACAGGGAAGAAAAAAAAACATGATAATTATTTTTTCAAAAAGACATTGCCAAGGTTTATCCATGCCAAATGCTGAGGGAAATTTTAATGTGAAATGAACCACAGAGAAGCCGTAATAATGAGGGTGGCTTACAAAGGCTCTGTCATCTGCAGAGATGCTGGCAATTCTCTACTTTGCTTTCCGCTCCTCCTCAAACTGTTCTCGCCTAATCCTCGGTGTTTATATTATCCACCCCCTTCAAACCCAACACTTGACAGACTCCAGGGATTAAAAACAAGCACGCATTCCCAAATCTTCACATATAAGGCAAAACTAGCAGCCGAGGTCCAAATGACCTCACTAACATCCTGCCCTGTAGGCCAGCCTTGTCCTGACGACCCAGGCAAGGGCTGTAGCTGTGGTGCTGTAGATGGAAATCAAGGTTTCTGCATGCTAAGCAAGCTAGTGCTCTTACACCCCCAGTGCAATTACTCTTGCGTAATGACTGTCTACATCTTGCTTGCTTCAGAACTCGGGATAAATCTTGCCTGGACCTTCCCGGTAGAGTAGGAGGGAGGGTAGGGGATGGAAGCAGTGATGTTGGGTGTCAAGAACTGGCCAGGGAGTGATCATTTGGGGCAGGATGAATTGCCGCACGCAGACCCCACACCAAACACTCTTAAGCCGGTGGCTCCACAACCTTTCCCTCTTCTTGCCTGTGAACCAAACCCCAACTTGGTTTAGAAATATGTGACCAGCGCATGGAATGAGTGACGCTCGGTCTCCACCGATCATGGTAAGCCCATTTTCCTTTGCCAGGGACCGGGATGGGAGCAGGCATGTGAGCTCGATGTCGAGCAGTAGATGTTGAGAAGTTGCCTGAGGATTCGTTGAGAAGATTTTATTCTCCAAGGAAAGAGAAAAGCCATTTATGTCCCTCTCTTCGATTTCGCCTCACATGCCTTTGAATAAAGGGTATTTCCTATAGTGGTGACATCAGGCTGCCAATCAAAATGCTTCTGACTCATTGAAGAAGCAGGGTGGAATTTGCCTTGTAGACAACAGTATTGAGTTACTGAATCAGACTTGAGGCAGGCTTCGGATTGAGTAAAGAAGAAATACTCTTGTGGTCTTAGGACATTATCTGTTTATTGCTCTCCCCCCCCCTTTTTTTTCTGTAGTACTGGGATTGAATCTAGGGTCTCTCATATGTTAGCCAAGTACCTCAGATTTCTGTTTCTCACAGCAGACAAAACACATTTTCTACACAGTGGAAACTAAGTCAGTAGCCCAAGGAACGGTGACAGAGTGAATACCAAGAGTGAGATGGAGCAGTAGTTAGGAGAGCTGTGGACATATTCAGGCCTGGGAGTGTGTTAGCTGAGCTTTGGCGGCCTCCCCTAATGTGAACCAGGGCTGGCACCCACAGTGTGAAGAGTCAGTGTGGAGCCCTGCCATCTCCAACCATTTCTACTCTTTCTTCATGTAGCTTATTGTCCTAGGCTCAGGCCCTTGCCTGTTTCCTGACAGACCTCCTGTCTTGTGTCTCTCCACCTTCCGATCTACCCCGGATATGGCAGTTAGAGTAACCACTAGCTGAGCCACTTGTGTGTGAAAACCTTTGATGGCTCCCTCTTTTCTATTTGCTGTGAACAGACACCATGACCAAGGAAATTCTAGAAAGAACGATTTATTGAGACTTATAATTTCAAAGGGTGAATCTGTGACCATCATGGTGGAAAGCATGGCAGCAGGTCCACAGACATTGTATTAGAGCAGTAGCTGAGAACTCACAACCTTATCAGCAAGTATGAGACAGAGAAAGAGGACAAACTGGGAACATGGTCAGCTTTTGAAACCTCAAAGCCCTCCTAGTGACACACCTCCTTCAACAAGGCCACACCTCCTAATCCTTCCCAAACAGTTCCACCAACAGAGAGGACCAACATATTCAAGCCTATGGGGACCGTTCTCATTCAAACCACCACGTTCCCCATTTTGAAAGTTTACCTTCCTGGCCTTTATAGTAGTCCCTTAAGGTCAGCTCTCTGCTGGAACTGTTTGTTTTATGAGGTTCTCACAAAACATATGTAATAACTTTCAATAGTTTTTAGTCACAGACATGTTTGTGTTGTGAAACATTGGTTGAAGATGTGTTACATTTGTTTATGCTGTGGGCATTTGTTTAATGATGCAAAGATGTGTTGCATTCTTTTATGTTGCATCTGTTTAACTCTGTGAAGCTGTGTTACTGTGTCTGCCTAAAACACCTGATTGTCTAATAAGGAGCTGAATATCCGGTAGCCAGTCAGGAAAGAGTAATAGGTGGTGCTGGCAGGCAGAGAGAACAAATAAGAGATTGAGGAGAAAGAGAGAGGACACCAGGGGCCAGTCACCCAGCTACACAGCAAGCCACCAAGTAAGAAGTAAAGAAACGTATATAGAACAGAGAAAGATAAAAGCCCAGAGGCAAAAGGAAGACAGGATCATTTAAGTTAAGAAAAGCTGGCAAGAAATAAGCCAAGCTAAGGCCGGGCATTCATAAGAAAGAATAAGCCTCCATGTATTTATTTGGGAGCTCGGTGGCAGGGCCCCCAAAGAGTTAAAAAAAAAAAAAAAACAATATGTTTGTTTAACATTGTTCTTCTTGACCTCACACCTTACAGATTTCAGAAAAAAATAATGTTGACCAATGACTAGATATGTGTACTGATTTTATGGATAAGCTATTTTGTCGTCGTCATGTCCCCCCCCCCCCCCCCGGAGCTGAGGACCAAACCCAGGGCCTTAGGCAAGCACTCTACCACTGAGCTAAATCCCCAACCTGGATAAGCTGTTTTGAACATGTAATATCATTCTTTTTTTTTTTTGGTTTTTTTCGAGACAGGGTTTCTCTGTGTAGTTTTGCGCCTTTCCTGGGACTCACTTGGTAGCCCAGGCTGGCCTCGAACTCACAGAGATCCGCCTGGCTCTGCCTCCCGAGTGCTGGGATTAAAGGTGTGCACCACCACCGCTCGGCTGTAATATCATTCTTATAAATTATGCCATAGATTTCAGCAAATGGACAAATTTGAATAACTACAATGCTTTGAATTTGACACTCTATTTTTTATAACTTAAAAAAAATTAGCCGGGCGGTGGTGGCGCATGCCTTTAATCCCAGCACTCGGGAGGCAGAGCCAGGTGGATCTCTGTGAGTTCGAGGCCAGCCTGGACTACCAAGTGAGTTCCAGGAAAGGCGCAAAACTACACAGAGAAACCCTGTCTCGAAAAACCAAAAAAAAAAAAAAAAAAAAGTGTGTGTTCTATGTATACATGTGTGTGTGTGTGCAGGTGTGTGTGTGCATGTATGTGCGCATGTGTGTGTGGTGTATACAGGTTATGTGTGCGTCACAATGCAGTTATTAGGGATCAATATCAGATGTCTTCCTCTGTCACTCTGCACCTTATTTTATTTTTGAGGCAGAATATTTTTGAGACAGTCTAATTATTGAGACAGGATCTCCCACTGAACCTAGAGCTCATTACACCAGCCGGCCAGCAAGCCCCAGGGATGACTCCCCCAGCTCACCCCCACCCCCACATCTCCATCTGCAGTGGGGGGACTCCCAGGGCACATCCCTTGACTAGGTTTGGTATGTAGGTTCTGGAGCTCTAAACTAAGGTCCTTATGCTTGCTTGTACAAACCCACTGAGCCTTCTCTCCAGTTCCTGTTATAACTATTTTTATCCAATAATTAGATTTATTCTATCTTATTTCTATGAGTGCTTGGCTTGCGTGGATATCTGTGCACCATATGTGTGCCTGGGGCCCATAGAGGTCAGAAGAAGGCATCGGATCCCCTGGAACGGGAGTTATATATGGTTGTGAGCAGCTACGTGGGTGCTGGGTAACAAATCAGGGTCTTCCAAAAGAACAACAAATGCTGTTAACGGCTGAGCCAGCCCCTAACTATAATTTTTAACTAGCAACTCCATTATGACTTGATTAAAAAAAAAAAAACTGAAAAAATAGAACTAGTTTTCTGATCAATGGCATCATTAATAACCCTATTGGAATTTGCCCATCTTTTATATGGTCTTGATTCCACAACTGAGGTCTTATCGTTTTCTCTGGAATGTTCTCTTTGTCCTCCCCTAACTGATTCTCAAACACTCTTCAAGGCTATCTTTTTTTGGGCCTTTGCAATTTACTGTGGATTTTCTTTCTTTTGGGTTTCTGCTGTATTGGGTTCCTGCGTCATTTCTTGTGTATCTTGGGCTGTGACCTTTTAAGTGTACACATAATCCAAATATCAAGAATTTCTCTTCCTTTAAGTGTTTTTTGCGGAGTTTTTTTTTTTTCTTTTCTTTGAGACAGTGTTTCTCCGTGTAGCCCTAGCTGTCCTGGACCTCTCTCTGTAGACCAGGCTGGCCTTCACCTCACAGGTATCCACTTGCCTCTGCCTCCCAAGTGCTGGGATTAAAGGCCAGTGCCACCAGCGCCCAGCCCCCTTCAGTATTTAATAGAATAAGTAAAACCCTGACTACATGTCACGTTGCTCCCCTGAGAAGAACACTTGAGTCCTCCGTTGTGACTCTTCAGACTGTTCTGTGTGTCTTCTTTCACCACTGTGGCCCCCCACATTTCACCCTCTTTTAGGGTCATATTCCCCCAAGAAACGGGGAGTTTGTGTGGGTTTCTCTTTCTCTGTTCCTTAAAGCACCATTTACACAAGGCTGCTCCATGGAATTAACGCTTTCTGAGCATTTTGGATTAATAGGATAATCTGAGCAGGATAGAAAAGGATTGAATTCCCTATATTATAATAAAGTCATTTCTAATTATTGATGTATTTTTTTTACTTTTTTACTTGCATTGTTCCGTTAGATATGTACTTGCTAGTACACCTCTGGTGAGCTGGGGGGACCACAATTCGATGTCCCAGGCTTTCTGACCTTGGAACCTTGGATATTGATTAGCATTTCTAAAGCTCACGGTCTTCAAAGAACCTCTTACTAGACATATAGATTTTATTGTTTGCCTATCCACTGCCTGATAATACACTTCTCTTTCTTCCTTGAAAAACTTTGACTTTCACAGGAAGCAAGAACAATCCCACCCTGAGAGCTGCACCTTGGCTGATCCTAGCAGTTTTGCCAGACATTGGTTGATTTAGGCATGGATATGCCATATGTTCCGGCTGAAGAGTTATGAAAGGAAATCTTCTGAGTTCCTTCTAGAAAAGCATTTCTCCTCCCAAGATGGCCGCTCTCCTCCCAAGATGGCCGCTTTCTCCCAGCACTGTCTTGTTCAGAGGGGTTGCATGCCTGCAATTGCTGTTCCCCAGGGACGAAGACAGCACACACAGTCCAACAGGAACGATGGTGAAGAAGGCTGACCTTCACTGTTGGCCTGCCGGAATACTTCATCTTGAGCACTCTTGCTTCTGGACTGTTTGGACACTGCTCTGTTTTGAGCACATTTCCTCTTAATTACGCTAGAAAACACTCTAATTGATGTTTTGGTGTCTCTTTCCTAGAGGAAAGGCACCACTCTGCGTCCATCACAAAAGCTCCGTCTCTTTCACTGTTGGCTGTTTGCTCTTTACTCTTCTGGGGGGGGGGGGGGGAAGCTGCCACCCATCTCCCTAATAAATACACACGGAGACTTATTATTACTTATAAATACCTAGCCTTAACTTGGCTTGTTTGTAGCCAGCTCTTCTTCCTTTTTTTTTTCTTTTCTTCTTTTTTTAAAATTTTTTATTTTTATTATTAAGAAATTTTCTATTCATTTTACATACCAATGACAGAGACTCCTCTCCTCCCCACCAGCCTTCCCTCTCAACCCACCCCCCATTCCCACCTCCTCCAAGTCAAGGTCTCCCACGGGGAGTCAGCAGAGCCTGGTACATTCAGTTGAGGCAGGTCCAATTCACCCCCACTCCCCCACCAAGGCTGCACAAGGTGTCCCACCATAGGCACTGGGCTCCAAAAAACACACTCATGCACCAGGGATGGGTCCCAATCCCACTGCCTGGGGACCCCTAAACAGTTCAAGCTAAACAACTGTCTCGCCTATCCAGAAGGCCTAGTCCAATTCCACGGGAGCTCCACAGCTACTAGTCCACGGTTCATGGGTTTCCACTGGTTTGTCTGTAGCCAGCTTTTCTTAACCTAAATAACCCCCATCTACCTTTTGCCTCTGGGCTTTTACCTTCCTCTATTTCTGTATATCTTTCCTTTCCTTCTTGTTCCATGTCTGGCTCTGTGGCTGGGTGGCTGGTCTATTCTTTTCTCGCTCCTTGATTTTCTCCTCCCAGATTTCTCCTCCTATTTATTCTCTCTACCTGCCAGCCCCACCGATCCTTTCTCCTGCCTTGCTATTGGCCGTTCAGCTCTTTATTAGACCAATCAGGTGTTTTAGACAGGCCCAGTAACATAGCTTCACAGAGTTAAACAAGTACACCATAAAAGAATGCAGCACATCTTTGCATCATTACACAAATGTTCCACAGCCTAAACAAATGTAACACGTCTTCAACTAATATTCCACAACACTCTTTCTACTACCTACAGCCTTCATTAAATTTCAGGCACTCCATGTTTACTTTTTCTGAATGTGAGACGACTCCCCAAATTCTACTACTTTACTCAGTAGAATAACTCCCCATCTTCTCAATTTCCCCCATCTATCTTCCCCTCAAGAACTCCTCCCCATCACCTAGTGATCCAAAGACCCACTTAATGAGTTTTCCTAAGAATTATTCCCAGAGATTAGATGCTGAAGGCTGGGAGTCATATCACCTGAATCCAAACCTCAGTTCCAGGTCTGCCTAGCTGTGTACCCTTTGACAAGTTGCTTATTTTTTTCTAAGACTTATCTTCATCTGTCAAATGGGAATAATAAATGAAAGATTGTTTAAATGATTGAATGATACAATCATCCACACAAAAACTTCACAATGGGGCCTGGCACTTGTAAGTATTCAAGAGAAAAATACTAATTGGCAATAAAGGGAACTAGCTTAAGTAGGCAGAATGGAAAATTTTCCATTTGGTATGCTAGTAGCTCATGGATTGGCAAGCCCAGCTCAGTTACCAAAGAAAAATTAAGAACCAAGGTAGCCACAGGGATCTGGGCAGCCAGAAAAGGTGCGGTGGGAATGGGGAGAGATCAATCTTTTGGCCTCTGTTTTTCTGCTCAAGATTCAAATGTCTCAGGGCAACCATTTGACTGGTCTAGTTTGGGTCATGCGTTTACCTGATTGCCTAATTAACAAATCATCTTGGGCAATGAGAAAGCTAAATTGTCTCTGATAGTATCCCTAAGCAAATGCAGAACACTGTCGCCACAAGGAGTAACTTACAGCAAGCATACTGACTACATTTGATGCTCTATATTTGCTATGTTCATAGGACAAGGATTATGTCTTATTGGCTACACTGACTGATGTTTGAATCCAACCATTCTTGTAGTGGATAGCCGTTCCAGCTTTGACCTGAAAGCGCCGCCCCCATTGAGGCTTCCGTAACTGTCACGCCTACAAGGCGGAGCCGAGAGAGGACCCCTGAAGACCCGAGATCCGGATGGGCAGGCTCTCTTGGTTCCTGGATCCTGGACGCTGGAGCTAGACCGAGCAGAGTTCTCCAGAGAACACTGCCGGACTGCGCTACACCTTTCCCAGACCCTGTTACCTATCCCTTCACTTGTAAGTTACCCCACAAAATAAACCTCCCTTTTAACTACAAGGAGTTGCCTTAATATTTAAACCAATACATTCCCGATATTCTGAGCTTGTTACATGGTTTTTCTTAGACAGTTTGACTAGTCACATGGATGATTTGCATTTTCCAGGCTCAATCCCAAAGAAAACACATGTTCCCTTCTTGCATGCTTTAAGCTTTGGAAGTCTGTGGCTGGTAACTGTGAAGGAGTATACCAAGACTGTTTCTAAAGGGTGGAGGGAGCTCAGAGTGAAGTTGTTCATCAAAAACTATTGGTATTAAAGAGAAAAAGGAGGGAACACAGACCCGGCTGTCAGTCTTTTTATTTCTCTCTAGACTTTGTGCAGATTCCAGCCCTACAGTGAGATGAAATAGAGAAGGAGTTGATAGAAAAGGATCTCAATGGGTGAGTCTTGTTTAATCTTCAGAGGGTGGATGCCCTTTTGACCTTAAGCATCTAAAACAGAAGATTTATTACATGCTCCATCAACAGGATAAAGGTATCAATTGTGTTCAACTTTCCTGATAAGTGTAGTTTCCCCTCAAATCCATCTCTGTTATTAGAGACAGCCTGATACCAGCTGCCCTGGGGCAATCAGTCTCCCGATAGCTGACTCTTGTGCCATTCCTATCTGTGAAGTCATAGGACGAATCAGCTTCCCAAGCCTTATTTTGGCCTCGTGCTTTTCAAATGATGCTCAGCTCCGGATCCAGATGTGAGAGCAATGTGGCTGAGACATCTGTCACCCCCTTGTTCATCAGCACTGATTCTACTGATCTAATGAGTGATGGGGACGTTCTAACTGGTGATGGGGACGTTCTAACTGGTGATGGGGACATTCACCTCCCACCATGCCATACGGTCTGCCTCACTGGAAACTGCACACACGGGAACACTGACAAGCCAAGTGGAGGGGACTATGGTCCCTGGGGCCACTCTGTAGGGAAAGAGAAGTGTTGAGAGGAGACGTGGGCATGATAGAAGTGTTAGGGAATTCTAACAACGAATGGCCAAGGTATAGGGTGAAGGCAGAGAAGTAGATGTCAAGAAGGTAGAAAGAAAACCAGGGAAAATGTGCTGCTGCAGAAGCCAAGGGAAGGTCTCAAAACGCAGAGAGATCATAACCAAAATGTGGCATAAGAGCAAGGTGGTGGTAGCACACACCTTTAGTCTCAGCACTTGGAAGTCAGGGGCAGGCAGACCTCTGAGTTCAAGGCCAGCCTGGCTACAGAGAGAGTTCCAGAACAGCCAGGGCTACACAGAGAAACCTTGTCTCAAAAAACCAAAACAGAAAATGAAAAAGTGGCATAAGAAACAAAGGCAGATCGTTCAGCCTTAAAAGGGCAGAAAATACTAACACATGTTACAAAATGGATGAACCTTGAGGACATCGTGCTAAGCCACACAGGTCAGCCATACAAGAATAAGTGATATATGATGTGTTTACATACAGTGCTTAGAATTGCCAAAGCCATGGAGACAGTAGAGTTGTGGTCCTCAGGGCTGGGTGACCAGAGGTTAAGTAGGGAGGTGGTGCTTCGTGGGTGTAGGGTTTCAGTTTTGCTGTAATAGGCAGTGGTGATGGTGGCCTAGGCATGTGAATGGTCTTAATGCCACCGAACTGTATACTTAAAGGCAGTTGAGGTGGCAAACTTTGCGTTTTGCGTCTTTTACTACAGTTATTATAAGGACAGGTCAATAGAGTCAGATGTTCAGGTTCAGAGAGGATTGAAAAAAGGCCCGTGCTTAGTGTCATCGAGACTGCCGTGACAGGAGTGGGAAGGATCAGCCTGCATTCCAGATGACACCATTATTCGCCAAGAAGGACCCATGCATGCTTTCTGACTTACAACTCACTTTCAATAAAAGTGAATCATGGCTGACTCAGGTCCCGTGAAGAACCTCTTCCCCCTGTCTCTGCACTCACTGATTCATTTCATTCTCCCTGGTTGTCTTTGGCTCACACACATATTTCATCATTTTTTTCTAACTGAAGCTGAACAGGACCATGATGTCCTGAATCCTTAAGTACTGCGTCAATAAGCCTCCGCTCTGCCAGCCGATATCTCTTCCCTGCTTCCAATTAGCAAACACTCTTCTTCCTGGGGCCTTTTCCTAGATTAACTCCCTTCGACTTGAAAAAATCCTTACCTATGGTGATATTTTATTTGTATTAAAATGTTATTTGTATGTTAATAAATAAAGTTGCCCGGGGGTCAGAGCTATTAGCAAGCCATAGGAAAGCAGGGCAGTGGGTGGTGTACACTTGTAATCCCAGCACTTGGTAGGCAGAGCTGGGTAAGTCTCTGTGTGTTCAGGGATACAGCCATTATTGGACACACATGCCTTTAATCTCAATACCAAGCAAGGAAAACCTGGAGGCCTATACAGACAGGCCGTGACGAGGCAGTCATGTGGTTGGGTTTACAACCAATGAGAAGGCAGAACAGGAACACTATATAAAGACATTAACACAGGGGTAGTGAGTTCGGAGAGGTAGGACCACTGCAGGAGGAAGGGTAAGGTTTTAGCTCTTAGCTCTGACCTCTTGGCTTTCTTCTTTGCATTGGTTCTGTGTCTCTTATTTAATAAGAAGGTTGGTTACATCTACACTAACCCCTACTTTCGTCCTCATTATCCACTCAATTTCATTCAAAGAATAGTAAAAATGCCATTTATTTGACAGTGAGGAGCTTAGCATTTTGTAAGTGTTTATTTTCCCATTTCATAAACTTGACAGAACCATGGTAGCACAGCGACTGTTAGAACAGTTGAAGTCACAGTCCTTGCCTCATAACCCAACGAGGCAGAGTCTAGCCGGCCTTGGACATGGAAGTTTGTGTCTTGAGGTGTAAAAAACATGAATGGTCAAGAAAAGATATCTATCTGCACAGAAACATTTACAACTCTTTTGGGGATGAGTGTATCGGTCCATTTCAGTCAAAACTCATTCCCGCTGCTGATCAGTTAGGTATAGTGGGCACGTGTTCACCATCTTGACAGTGTTATAAACGTTGTATATGTGCAAAGCCCGTTACAACAGGACTTTGCAGCACCTGCTCGCTCAGCTCTCATATGTATTCTGTGTTCCACGAAAAGTGGGTTACCAGGGTGGAGAGATGACTCAGTGGGAAAGAGTGGTGGACGCTCTTGCAGAGGACTGGGTCTCATTCCCAGCACCCACATGGTGGCTCACAACCGTCTATAACTCTTAATTCCAGGGAATCTGATGTCCTTTTCTGGCCTCCAGGGGCACTGGACATGCACATGGCCGAGATATATATGTACAGTCAAAACATCCGCACACATGAAGTCAAAATAAATCTTTTTAAAAAAGTGATTTACCTTATATTTCCATTTCTATATTTCAACTGGTGATTAGAAGACACACCATCAATTATACAACTTTTCATGGGAGAAAAAGGGAATTGCTGTGCATTGTTTACACAGTTATAAACACACACCAGTGATATCAATTTGATGTCAAATGAAAAGGCGGAGCTTGGACTGATGAGATATCCTACATCAAAACCTGCTTGGGGCCTCTTTCATTTCTGTCTGTCTGCAGCATCCAGCTGCTCCTCTCTTTACATTCTATCAAGTTCTTAGGGATTCTCACCTCTTATGGCCCGTGGCTTGATGCTATCAACCGAATGTGACCTTGTACTTGCTCACTGGTTCAATCCACAGATGAAAGCCTACTGAGTGTCAGACAGGCCCTGTTGTAGGCATTCAATGGCACTGGACAAACACATACATAGTCCTGCCTCCATGGAGCTTACGTTTTTTGCATCTCGAGGCAGACAAAGCAAGTCTACAAAGCAAAGAAATAAAGTAATTGGACCATGATAGATACAGGGGACAAACAAGGTACGAGATGGGAAACAACGGATAGCCATCTGCTCCATGATGCAAATCAGGGAAGAACTCCACAAGGAGACAGAACAGAAGGAGATCAGCAGGAAGGGGAGGACGTGTGCATTCCAAGCACAGGAAGCCGTCTGTGTCCGTGTCCCGAGGCTGTGCGAGCGTGATGTGTGTAAGAACAGACCCTCCCTTCTGCTGTCATTCCAGGGCGGCTTGTATCTCCCCTGGGGGTTAATACAACCGGCCTTACTAAGATACCGTTACTCTTCTTTCCGCTCTACATGTCCTGATCAACATGGCCTTGAGGACAGAAACCAAGCCTAAGTCATCTACGTTTTCTTTTACAGTGCACATGACAGTACCCCGTAAGCTTACTTGTTTGACAACTTTTAATCTTATAAAACTGTATATTGAGGTCATATTTCTTAGTCTGCTCTATGGTTTTGAAAGAACTACATCCAAATTGTGTAGCTCAAGCTTCTACCAAAGTTCACTGTGGCAGCCATACTTAGTCCTGAATGTGCTATAAAGCGTTACTTGAGAGCGTTAGTTAGTTAACATGTTATCGGATGTAGGCACCACGGGTTCCTTTCGGGTTACTTACAGAGCTTTTCTGCTTCTCTCCTGAACCCAAGACTCGAATGATGATGTGTGCTTTACCCTGCTGCCTGAGTGTCAGAGAATCTAACTCAATTCAAGGCTTTAAGATGTGCCTTTATAGCCACACATTTATCCATAAGGTAGCAAGAGCCGTGGTTTTCTTTTTATCAGATCCTGACTTTTCTCCTTATGATGACTAATGTCAGGGTGTCAAGGCTCTGCAGCAAAGGCTTTACATGAGTTATCTTACCTAATCTTCACAATAATTCTGAGTTCTAGGGGTGAAAAAGTCCAAGCTTTAGCGTAATGTCTCAAAGACAGACACTACTGTCAGTGTGAGTGTGAGCGGCAGAGCTGGAATGGAGCCCAGGTGTTCTAACTTCTTCACTGTGCTATATGGTAGTACCTGATCATGCAGGGGTTTTGCCTTTTTTTAAAAAAAATATTTTTTGTGTATGTGTGGGGTAGATATATGCACGTTCTCGTGAGCAAACGCACATGTGTGAGTGTGTGTGTGAGACGGCCACAGACTGACATCTGTGTCTTTCTGGTTTGCTTTCCACCTTATATATTGGTATTGAGGAGCTAGCTTGCGCTCTCTCTCTCTCTCTTTCTCTCTCTCTCTCTCTCTCTCCCTCTAAACCCAGAGTCCTCCCATTTGTGTAGCTAGCCAGTGTGCCCTGGGAAGCTCTTGTCTCAGTTTCCTAAGGAATTCCCAGCCGAATTCCTTAGATAACATATATCCCGTTTTTTAATAGAAGATTGGCTCCCAAGGGCAGGGATCTCATGTACATGCCCTGCCTGCCCCAGAGCAGTGTTTACACTCACTAGTCACTGAAGCATCTCCCTAGCTTCCTGGGGTGTTTGTCTTTAACACAATTTCAGCTGAGCATGGCCGTACACACCTTTCACAGGAAGATCTCTGCAAGTTCAAGGCTAATCTGATCTACATAGTGAGTTCCAGGACAGGCTATGTAGACAGACCCTGTCTCAAAACAAATAATTTAATTAAATTTTTAAAAAGTCAGGAAAAGAGCAAAAGTATGTGCTTACACTTCATGTACACGTGCCTGTTTACATGAAATGATTTGAATTGAAATATGCAGCAAAATATGGTCGTTGTATAGGACCTCACACCACACTCTGATTGGCAGTCTCTGTGAAACAGTCCTGTGAGCCTTTGAGTCTTCCAAACAGACAAGTAGAGCTAAGTGATAGGGTATTTTAATACACCATTAAAGCTAAGATGTAAACAATTTTATTTAAAAGTTTCGTCCAAGTATAGGATTGGATTTAAAAAAAAAAAAAAGAGTCTCAAATATTCAAGTTGAAATTGTGGCTCAGGCCTTTGCACTCGATTTCAAAGAGAGTTCCCAGCTGCACTGCAGTCGAATTCCTTAGATAATATATGTCATGTTTTAATATAAGATTGGCTCCCAAGTGGGAAATAGATCATGAATTCCTGGCTCTCTCTCTGACATTCAGAGCTGTGCTCACCGGAAGAATTTCATGTGGTTTAACACTTAAATAGCTCTGCCTTGCCTGTCAGCCAAGATTGGCTTTACATTTTTAGAGAGACAATTTTGTACAGAGAGGAGAATTATTAGAGTTTATTCCCAAGGCAAATGTTATCTTGGAGGGCGGTATTCAAGGCTATCTTCTCTCACTCAGGAGCTCGCCCAGCTGTTAATATATTGAGAACCTGAGACCCAGCAGTACTTAACTGCCAGTCACCAAAGCCAGAGGCGAGAAAGCTCAGTAGAAGCGGTTTCAGGAATACACAAAGCCGCAGCAGGAAATCCTCCCCAGAGTGTTCACGCTCATTTAGAGAGAGCAATAGCTTTTCAATTGCTGGAAGAACAGGTGCCCCCTCCCCGCCTCCAAGAAAACCAATGGGAGTCGCCTTAACCAAACCAACTCACAACTGTAGATCGGCAAAACAAACGAACAAAAAAAAACAGAGGACCAAGGTGCAGTTCAGGCAGGGCTAGAATGCAGCGTGGTGGGGCGTACTTTTCTCCTCTGTCATTGAGATTACCTGGTGGTGTTGCTGGGAGCTTGGGGAGGGGGAAGGCGTTGTTTGCAACTGATAAGAGAAATTTCTGCTCTTCTCTCTTCCATTCCGTAAAGGATTAATGGAAAATGCAGAAATCGGCGGCAGCATACTATCAAAGGAGTCGACAGTCCAATGTGTAACATTTTAAGATCAAGAGCAGCAGGAAAAATATGCTTTCTGAAGATAAGGAAACGATGGTTCCACCGGGCGTTTGCAAGAAGACTCCAGCAGCATGGGTCAGCACCGCCGAAGGCCACACGCTTCAGGCATGTGCCCTTCCAAGCCAAGGGCTGCTATGTAGGAAGTGCGGAGTGCTCTTGCCCACGGTCCCCACGGTCCCCACGGTGCAATCGATGGGACGGAGAACAGTCCCTGGTGGGACTGGATTGAGCTGAACATTTCTCCCGCCACAAATTGCTGGGTGGTTCAAGTCTACGGGCTGTTTACACTCCACTTGGTGAGTGCCTTCAGAATCTCATTTCCTTCTTTAACCAGTCACCCGGATGCCTTCCTGGGTACCCGCTAACCGTCAGGCATGGGACTGGGCTGGGAGGAGTCAAAGATGAAGAGAACAAGGAATTCAGAAGAGGTGTGACTGGGTCTCAGAAAAAAAAAAAATGTCTCACACTGCTCAAGCCTGTTGAACACTAAAAAAAAAATCATCTATTTATAATGCACATTTTTAAAGACTTGGACTGTAAATGGGGACAACCATTCCTGATAAACATCTCCAAGGAGGAGCCCAAGACTCCATCACAAGATTTGAGGGGATATGGGTTTAGAGTAAAGGGGACAGGATTCTTTTGAAACATGGCACCTCCTGAAAAGACACTTCTGTTCATTTCTCTTTCCATTAACTCCGCCCCTCCCAATAATCTATATTTACTTTTTGGCTGAAAAAAGTAAATCTTCGTATTCTTAGCTTCTGACCCACATCTCTGATTCTTTCACGCATTGTGGTAATTCAGAGCCCAGGCACTGTAGTCAAAGACACGTAGGCTCGAATTTCAGAACAGCTACCATTTGTGTAGCACTAGGCCAGTGGCTGAATCTTTCTGAGCCTTAAGTTTACCATCTACAGAAGGAAGAAAGTAATGGTACCTATCTGACAGCGCTGTGACAAAGATGAACTGGAAGCCGGGCAGCGGTGGCGCACACCTTTAATCCCAGCACTTGGGAGGCAGAGGCAGGTGGATCTCTGTGAGTTCGAGGCCAGCCTGGTCTGCAGAGTGAGTTCCAGGACAGCCAGGGTTACACAGAGAAACCCTGTCTAGAAAAACAAAAACAAACAAACAACAACAACAAACAAGAAAGATGAAATGGAAGTCTGGTGTGTCGGCCCATCCTGGTCATCCTAGCACTCACTCCGGAGGATGAGGCAGGAAGATCACTGTGCCTTTGAAGCCAGCCTGGATAGTGAGATGTAGGACAGCCTGGCTATAGTGTGAGACCCAGGTTTCAAAACACCAAAGCCAAATGAAAAAAACAGTAGCATCAAAAGGTTAATTGAGATAATGTAGGTAATGCCTGCCCACTTAGTTATATTAATAGCTCACATAACTATTCTGAGGTTATATGTCTATTCTCATATCCAAATGGTACATAATCTTTTTGACTTCTGCTTGTTTATTATTTCCAATATTCTGTTTCATTTTAATATGTGGCTCACTTTTATACCAAAAATAATATCATGAAAAAAAGTAAAAAAAACCTGAATATTTTATGCTTGGGTTTGGTGGTATATATAGTTGTAGTGTCGGAACTTAAAGGTTGAGGTAGGACACATACAAGTTCAATACCAGGCTTGGATACATAGTTAACTCAAGGCCTGAACTACATGGAGAAAAGCTATCTTTGTGCGTGTGTGTGTGTGTGTGTGTGTGTGTGTGTGTGTGTGTGTGTGTGTGTTGGGTACTCTAAAGGCCCGAGTTGTTAGAAGTGGGAAAGAGTTACTTCTCCACGTTAAAACCCCACTTGCAAACAAAACTTTGAGAGAACGGAGCTTGTGCAGCCTGATGAAGAAAGCCACTGAAGACCTCACTCTGAGTCACGTCTTTCCACATCACCTTTCACAGGGCACTAATGTTCCTGCCAACAGTCCCAGAATGAGTTTGCCTATAGCTCATCAATTTCTCCAGGGAATAGACTTGGACTCACTGGCATTGAAAGAGGCTCCCCTCAAAATGCAAAATTCTTCACAGGGATTCATGCCTCAAATAATTCTTCAGGGAAAAGATGGTTTGCAGTTTGATGCATCGAGTCACGTGAGTACAGTTTGGCTTTTATTCCATAGCAGAAGCTCCGGAGTAGCTATTTTGGAAACTAATCCAGAAAAAAAAAAAAAAAAAAAAAAAAAAAAAAAAAAAAAAAAGGAGATTAAGTGGGATGGAGGGAAGAAATAAGCCAGGAGTGCTTTTGACAAAGTTGTCACCGTGAGAGAAGAGATCGAGAAAGACAAGTACCCCAGACTTCTCCCACTGGAAGGCAGTCTACTGGTTCCACTGCAGAGTGATGAAATACGTCCACTTTTCACGAGACCAAAGTCGACAGACATTAGAAACCTGGAGCACACCTCGGAAGATTCGAGAGGTTGACCTCAGAACTGGAGTCTGCATCTCAGCCTTGCCCTGATGTGGACATGGTTACTGCAGACTTCGCCAAGATGGCTGCTGAGTTTGTAGAGACGAAGGTAGAAGAAAGGGTGCAACCACATTAGCTTAAAGAATGTTCTTCACGAAATAAAGCATTCTAGAAAATCCCAGTGTGTCTGGACCCAGCCTATCCTTTTTGTTGTTATTAAATTTGGTAGATTCCCGACTTGGTAGCATTTACTTTCGATCGCAGAACTTTGTAGGTAGAGAAAAGCAGAGCTCTATAAGTCCTAGGCCAGCTTGGCTTACGTAGGGAGTTCTAGGCCAAAATGGGTAATATAGTATCTTAACAAAAATGATAATCTAAAACAAATACCAACATATTGCCATCTAAGAACAGACCATAATTTCTCCTCATCTACCGTGTTGATATTGAAACTCATTACAGGGGAAGAAGTTGGATTTTTTTCTTTTGTATTTACACATCTGTATTATTTTTCTGTTGCTTCATTTGTACCATTAAGCTAGAAAAAGGAGCATAATTTTTTTCTATGTGAAGGAAATCTATTTTCAATGACATCAAATTAAATGTGTGCCAAATCTGATGAGATAGTTAGGACCTTTCTTGTGACAGTTTATTGTATCGTAGTCATTATATTTCATTGGTGGCCCATCCCATAGACACACAAGAAAGTTTTATGGGATCAAACTAAATCAAAGCAAAACAAAACAATTACAAACAACCAATCAACCATAAAATTATTGGGAAAATGCAATCTGTTCCAAATGTATGGCTATCAAATTTTCCCCAGTTTGACTTCGCACCTGTTCCAACCTGTGCTGATTGCCATCTGCTTATAATATATCCACCTGCCACCTACGGTGTCTTGGTCCTGCTTGTTTTTCTTCTATGATGACAGATGTCCCAGTTCCAGATCCATAAGCAGATTTAGGCATCATAAGTAACTAACAGTCATAAGTAACCTGGGCGTGTGACTATTCTCTAAGCCAAAGCCCTGGCTTCTCTTCCTACTGTGTCATTTTGCCGTTGTCTAAACTCTGTGCATAACGCTGTATACTAGTGTTTGGTAAGTGCTTGTAGGTATACAGTGAAGTGGACTCTTTGTCTTAAGGGGGGGGGCACTTAAAGCCTTTTCATTTTGAGAATATTTGAAGTTTTTTTTGTTTTGTTTTGTTTTTTTTTTTGTTTTTTTTTGGTTTTTCGAGACAGAGTTTCTCTGTGTAGCTTTGGAGCCTGTCCTGGATCTCGCTCTGTAGCCCAGACAGGCCTTGAACTCACAGAGATCCACCTGCCTCTGCCTCCCGAGTGCTGGGATTAAAGGCGTGCACCACCACCGCCCAGCTGAAGTTTTTAAATATTTATTTTTCTTGAACTGCTAGAAAAACAGCGATGAGCTGGGATTTTTGACTATTAACAAATAGTTCCTGGCTACCATCTTGAAGACACACCAAACTGTTTAAATTAAGTGTGCTATTGGTATATGAACAGTTGGACTCCTTCCAAGCAGTGTTACATTATGGCAACAGTGAAATCAAGGTGGATGATTGGGGAGAATAAAGGAAAACAGAAGCCCCGCCCCCTCCCCCACAGGAAGTCAGTGGTTCCTAGGGGAAATGGCTGCAGAGGCAGCAACAGTTAGGGCAGACACAGGCTGTAGCTTAGATCTCAAGGTCTTTCAAAGACCCATGCCATGTGGTAAAACATTTCCGCCACACATGCCAGGGCTCTTAGTAGGTGAGGCATAGTGGTCCTTGCACGGCCATGCCCTCAACGGCAGTTGTGAGATTCCTTTTCTTCCCCTTCTTCCGGTCAGTCATGGCTATGAGGTAAATGGTTTCCTCCCTCACGGGCAGCAATGGTGTGTACTTACTGCTGCCAACAAAGCAGAGAAGCAATGTTTCATGGACTGAAGTATCCTCAGCACTCTAAGACACGGTACACCTTCCCCTTTCAGAAGCTGATTTTTCTCAAGTATTACTTGCCTGTAAACAAAACTGCAGAGAGGTGTGGAAGAGGCCCCCCGAAACAGGTTGCAGGGTTTTAGGTAGTCAACAAATAGATGACCAAGACTCTTAAAAACTGATGCTTTTGATGAGTGAAGAAGTTTATGATCAGTGGAGATGGTGATATAAATCTACTTGTGTACTTTTTTTTTTTAACAATTTATTTATCTTTATTTTATGTGCATTGGTGTATGCATGTATGTATGTCTGTGTGAGGGTGTCAGATCTTAGAGTTACAGGCAGTTGTGAGCTGCCATGTGGGTGCTGGGAATTGAACCCAGGTCCTCTGGCAGAGCAGATGGTGCTCTTAACCACTGAGCCATCCAGCCCCCACTTGTGTACTTTTAAAACATGTAAACAGGACAGTGCTGGGAGTGGTGACACACACTTACAATCCCAGCAGGCTAGAGGTAGAGGCAAGAGGATCAGAAGCTTAAAGTGAGGCTTGTTAACACTGATAGTTTGAGGCCAGCCTGGGCTATGTAAGGCTCTATCCATAAAATACAACAAAGTTAAGCCACATAAAATAAATAAATAAATATGGTACAAGAACTAGAAAGAAATACTCAACAATGGTAAGCTACTGCGTTGGAGTTGAGGAGTTATGAGTGAATTTATTTAATTTCTCTTTAGAAACTTCTCTATCATTGTGTAATTTTATTTTATTTTATTTATTTATTTATTTATTTATTTATTTTTGGTTTTTCGAGACAGGGTTTCTCCGTGTAGCTTTGCGCCTTTCCTGGAACTCACTTGGTAGCCCAGGCTGGCCTCGAACTCGCAGAGATCTGCCTGGCTCTGCCTCCCGAGTGCTGGGATTAAAGGTGTGCGCCACCACTGCCCGGCTCATTGTGTAATTTTAAAAAGCCTTAGTCAGCCAGTGGTGGCACACACCTTTAATCCCAGCACTCTGGAGGCAGCGGTAGGAGGATCTCAGTGAGTTCAAAGACAGCCTGGTCTACAGAGTGAGATCCAGAACAGTCAAGGCTACACAGAGAAACCCTGTCTCAGAAGACCAACAAACAAATAAAAAAAACCAGTCAACCCAACAAACAAAAAAGCCTTTACCAAAAAGGAGGTTTAAAAGGGAAAAAAAAGATTTAATCAACACATCATCGTCTATAAGAAAAATAAAAAAAGTTAATAGAACCTCTTTTTTTTTTTTTTTTTTTGTCTGTCATTCCTTCTTTGACATCCTTTCAAAGTTGACTTTCAACCTGCTTCAAATTCCTACTCATTGCCTTTTTTGAGTAAAACAGCTCACTCCCCCTCAGGCTCAGGGATGGTACAGTTTGAGTCTTTTGTATTTTGCTGGCGTGGTGTCTCTTGCGTGAGCCGTTCAATTCAGACTTGCCTACATTCGAGTTGGAAGAACCTGCCCTGCAGAAAGAGCTGCGATGCCCAGTTTTACACCAGCAGAAGGCATGAGTCAGCTGCACAAGGAGAGCTAGTATTGCCCTGGTGATCAGCTCCGAAGAACCTGAGATGTCAAATGATGACAGCGCTTGCTGTTTTAGCTGAACTCTGGAAAGTCTTCCGTAGACGTTGGAATAGAGCATTTCACATTAGTAGACTTCTAAACAAAACTACGTTTATTTCTGAAGATTATTTTAAAGTAAGTTGTTAAGGATTTATGGAGATAGCTCTATTGTGAAATAAAATGCTTACCCTTAATAATAAAAATTTAATAGTCATCTTAGTCTTATTAAATATAAACACTCAACCCAAATTTTATATGATTTTGTACTCATTACTGTGTTCCACTAATGCGTTTTTACAAAAGGGTATAGGCAATAACCAAATAGCTGTTTTAAAATTTTAGTTTTCAAAATACTGCTAAGTAGCCAAGACTCATAAAAAGCGGCATGGCCCATGCGCAGTTAGGCAAAGGGTTTAGAGATGCCGTGGAGATGTCTTGATCTATCTCACTTTACCTTTTGTTTTCTGTTTATCAAACTGCTTTTATAAAAAGAGGGACTGAGACACAGGTGGATCTCTGAGTTGGAGGCCAGCCTAGTCTACACAGAGAACCTTGTCCTGAAAAATAGCAACAGGGGCTAGAGAGATGGGTCAGTGGTTAAGAGCACCTACTGCTGTTCCAGAGGTCTGGGGTTCAATTCCCAGCAACTACATGGTGGCTCACAACCATCCCTTGTGATTTCTGGTGCCCTCTAACGGCCTGCAAGGACACATGCAGACAGAACACTGTATACATTAAAAAAAGAATTATTGAAAAAGAAAAAGCTGGGCGGTGGTGGCGCACGCCTTTAATCCCAGAGGCATGAAGCAGGCAAATCTCTGTGAGTTCGAGGCCAGACTAGTCTACAGAGGGAGAACCAGGACAAGAACCAAAACTACGCAGAGAAACCCTGTCTTGAAAAAAACCAAAAAGAAAAAAGAAAAAGAAAAACAACAAAACATAAAGGGAGGGACTGTCTTTTGCTTCACAGACAATTCATTTGTTGTTTTCTAAAATTGAATCATAGTTAACAGCTGAGTTACTACAAAAAAAAATTGGCATCTGAAACAAATGTATCGAAAAAGATAGAAGGAATGCAAATAGACTTCCTGCCTTGCAAATTCTGTTTAGTGCTAGGCTATTTGGTCAAAGTCCACACAGTGCATGCTGCAAAGCGAGAGCTGAGCACTTACTCTTCTGCATCCTTCATCACACTATGCAACATTCTTACAGTCATGGAGTAACTTATCAATGTAGTCCGCTTTGATTTTCTTTTTTTGTTGTTGTTGTTTTGTTTTTGTTTTTGTTTTTCAAAACAGGGTTTCTCTGTGTAGTTTGGTGCCTGTCCTGGAGCTCGCTCTGTAGACCAGGCTGACCTCGAACTCACAGAGATGAGTTCCGCCTGGCTCTGCCTCCGCTTGAGTGCTGGGATCAAAGGCTTGCACCACCACTGGGCCCGCTTTGATTTTCTTCATCCTCCATTTCTCCCAGCTTGAAGGTGCACTCCTTGCCCCCAGCAGCACAGTTAAACTTCCACCTTAAGATCTTGGCTTTCTCTGAAATATGGTTGAGTCTTCTTTCTCCATACACTCTAAACCATTGAGGACAGATACTGTCTTCCCATTCCTTACCAAATACCAAGTACTTTGTAGAAGCGGAACACAAGCTGTCAAGAAAGACCTGAATGGCCGGGCAGTGGTGGCACACACCTTTAATCCCAGCACTCAGGAAACAGAGGCAGGCGGATCTCTGTGAGTTCGAGGCCAGCCTGGTCTACAAAGCAAGATCCAGGGCAGCCAGGACTGCTTCACAGATAAACTCTTGAAAAACCAAAAAAAAAAAAAAAAAAAAAAAGGAAAAGAAAAGAAAAGAAAGGAAGTGCTTATATGATTTATTTTCCTGACAACAAAGTCTGTACAGACTACAACTATGTGCGCTTTTTCTATTATCCAGACTACTATGACAGATCCTTCACATTCTGAAATTTAATGCTAACATTATGATGGATAATACATGAAAATATACACATCTGTGTATTTTATCTGAATAGAACTGCTAATCATCCAAGGAAATGTTTATTTTTCTCCATTTCTTTTTTGCTAAATATTATAGTGCTTCTTCACAGAAGACAGATTGTTACTTCGGAGTCTTGTAAACTTAGATCTCTGCCTTCCTCAATGCATTTTCATCAAAGTATTTTTCCATGACTTTTATAGTCATGATGTGCCGGAGTGGAAGGAAGAACACTAACATTTATTCATTGCTTGCTAAGTGCCAAATACTGTGTTGGGCGCTTTTTATATTTAGCATCTTGTTGAACGAGCATGAGAGGCCTTATAGGCTGCGTGCCCGTTGTGTGGAGTAAGAGATTGACTGAAGCTGAATATAACTACCTTCCACAATATCTTACAACAGATACTGCTGCAACCAAGATCTAAACAAGGCTTGTTTCCATTTCAAATCCTGTAGAATTTCTATCGAATCATACTAAAACCTTGGTGAACCATTGTGCAAATGGAGAGAGAGAGAGAGAGAGAGAGAGAGAGAGAGAGAGAGAGAGCGAGCTAGCAAGTTCTGGGCTATTTACCACATCCTGCCTAGAAGCAAAGAGACAATCAAGAAGAAACAGAGCAGGGTACATAGAGAGATACCTAGGGACCATGGTCATTGACTGAGCGTGCCAGACTCTGCTGACTCCGCATGGGAGACCTTGCCTTGGAGGAGGTGGGAGTCGGGTGTGGGCTGAGGGGGAAGGGCTGGGGGGTGGGAGGAGGGAGGACATGGAATCTGTGGCTGGTATGTAAAATGAATGGAAACTCTCTTTTAATAAAAAAAAGGAAGAAAAATAGAAAAAAAACAACAGTATGAAAAAAAGAGAAAAAAAGGTAGACACAGTCTAAGAAAGGACGCCCAAGGTTGTTCTTTGGCTTCCACATGTGTCTAAACACGTGCACATGCAGCCACCTGCACACACGTGAACATACATCCACATAAAAAGTGTTATCATACATATTCTCTTTCATCTACCTATCTATCTATCTATCTATCTATCTATCTATCTATCTACCTATCTATCATCTATAGTTATCAATCATCGATCTCTGTCTATCTATCCATCTAGCTATCTATCATCTGTATCTATCAATTATCGATCTCTGTCTATCTAGGTGTCTATTTTTCTACTATCGTCTATCTACATCTATCTACTATCTCTCTAATAGTCTGCCTCTCTCCACTCAGCATCAGTGTTTCTGGATCCATCCATGTGGCTTCATGTACTGATGAGTCAATTCTTGTTTTTGTTGTTTCCACATAGCCTTTCATTTGTCTATTTTTGTGATTCACCCCGCTCTCTTTATCAAAATTACTTTGTTCAGTTTTCAGTTTCTGATAATACTCTTGGCATATACTCAGGGATGGTAGATACGTGTGGTCTCTGCCTAACTGCACTTTTTTTCTTCTTTGGTTAATGGCATTTTTTCCCCCTTCCTTTGTCTATCTACATCTTCTCCATTCCACCCCATATAATGGGACTCTTCTGATTAAAAGATGGACACATAACTCAAGTTGGGTATCAGATTAACTCTTGGAATTTTCTGAATGGAATCTCCTCCCTTTGAGTTGGGAATTACGTTAGTCACTTTTATACTGCTGTGATAAAATACCTGTGGTTATTGACTTAGAAGGAAGAAAGGCTTATATTTGCCTCATGGTAGTAAACATTTTAATCTGTGGCCATTTTGTCCTGTTGCTTTGGGCCGGGTCAGCACAGTCTATTATGGTAGGAGCACAAAGCCATGGAGGCCTGTTCACATCCTCGTGGCTAGGAAGGAAAGACAAGGCTGGGATCCCAATTCCACTTTCAAAACTTCTTCCAGAAGGTTCTACCTCTTATAGGTTCCACCATTTCCTCAAAGCACTAAAGGCTGACAACCAAAGCCCTGATCCGTGAACCAGGAGGTGGGGGGAGTGATTACCCAAACAATTGCAGAGACTATGAGCCTATGACTCCAGAGTGCCTGTGAACTTGTAAAGGAGTTTGATGGCACAGACCTGTAACCACAACTGCCCTGGAGGCTGAGACAGGAGGATAACAAGTTCAAAGACAGCCCAGGCAACTTAGAAAGACCCTGTCTCAAAAATAAAGGTTGGTAAGTGAGGCTGGGAATATGGTAAAATGGTAAAGAACCTGCCTAACATATATAAGGCCTAATGTTTAATGTCTAGTACTATAATAAGTAAACAAACAACGGGTGGAGGGTCGGGTGGTGGGGTGTTGATGTGAAGCAGAACAAATTTATGTTTTAAGGCTGACTTCCTGGGACTTGCTGATGGGATAGGCTGCTTATCCCTGGTTGTTCGCATTTTAATTAAGTGAGGATGCTGTATCCTGTTGCCTGCTTCTCATGATCCCCACTCTTTTCTTATGTGGGGAGGAGCTCTCTCCTTGTTAGCTGCATGCCTGTGTTCAGGTAACATGGATTCTTTCTTGAGTTTAGGGGCCACACTGACAGCCATTGATTCCAGCTACTTACTGTTCATCCTCCCGAGTACTACCTTTTCTCTGCCATAATGAACCCAGAAGTAAGGAGCTACAGATACTGCAGCCATTGGTTGGTTGACCTAGTGGGGAACGAGCCAAGGCTGCCAAAGGCTGAATCAAGAGGAGAGAAGCCAGGTCCTGATGATATTATGTGAGGTGTTGGTTAAGTTGTCTCCGAAGCTTGAGCTACCCTTGGCCTGTCCAGTTATGCAAACACCCAAATCTCCTTTCTGTAACTGTTCTTGTGACACGAGAGGACAATTCGTGTGGTGTACGACATTGTCTTATTTAGCTCTTATAACTTGGCAGATGCATTATTAGTCCAAGTTCACATGTGGGGAAACTTGTAGTTAAGCAACCTACCAACTTGTCATTGTGGCAGACATGGCCGTCCCATCCACTGTGATCACCTGCAAAGCCTAATTGCTGCAACCATGCTAGACCCCAGACCCGCTCAGCTTTGAGTGTTTTTAGTCTTTTCTCTTACGTGAAATTTAACATTCCTAACATTAGTAGCTTCATTGCTAAAAAAAATATACATAGGTTTAATTCTCTTTCTCTTTTTCATCTACTCCTTAAATCTTTTTTCCCCTGTAATCTCTCTAAATATCAAACATTTTCTCTAGCCTCCTCTTCACAGTTGATATCAATTTAAAATGGTCCGGGATCATTGTGAGCTTGGGCATGAAAGTGAGTTTACTGGAAATTTGACCTTGTGATGAATGGTCGAAGACAAGAGGGCTTCAAATGAGTCTGATCAACTATCAGGAAAACAAACTTCGGAGTTGAATTTCGAGGTGACGAACCACAGGCCCCTGCTGCTCCTCGATTTGTCTCATTCTTTTTTTTTTTTTTTTTTTTTTTTTTTTTTGGTTTTTTGAGACAGGGTTTCTCTGTGTAGCTTTGCGCCTCTCCTGGAACTCACTTGGTAGCCCAGGCTGGCCTGGAACTCACAGAGATCCGCCTGGCTCTGCCTCCCGAGTGCTGGGATTAAAGGCTTGTCTCATTCTTTTTAAATATAAAAAGAAACGGGCTTGGGGATTTAGCTCAGTGGTAGAGCGCTTGCCTAGTAAGTGCAAGGCCCTGGGTTCGGTCTTCAGCTCCGGAAGAAAAATGAAAAAAAAAAAACAATATCATTGTTCATGGATTATTTTCTCCTGGGAAGATTGCCAACCGCAACATCATCGTTCCTGTGCCCAACAGGGAAAACCAGTGCTCCTCCGGCTCTCACTTTTCAACCATGTTTATTAAAAGAGAGGACTGAGGGCTGGAGAAAGGGTCCAGTGGGTGAAGCACCTGCACCAAAAAGTCTGAGGACCTGAGTTCAGATCCCCACACCTTGAAACTGGGACCCGTAATCCCAGGGCTGGGGTGGTGGTGACCGAGGCTCTCAGAGGGTTGCTGGTTAGCCAGTCAATCACAGAGCTGGTCTTTAAAACAAAACAAAACAAAACAAAACAAAAAAACAAGTTTAATGAGGTGGTAGCACAGGCCTTTAATCCTAGCACTCCGGAGACAGCAGCAGGTAGATTTCTGAGTTTGAGGCCAGCCTGGTCTACAGAGCAGGTTCTGGGACAGCTAGGGCTGCACAGAGAAACCTTGTCTCAAAAAAACAAACAAACCAAAATGTGGCGAGTGATAGAGGGAGACCCCTCTTGTTGATCTCTGGCCTCTCCAGGGGCAAGCACACTCAGATACAAAAGTATAAACACCCAATAAAAGGGGGCGTTCGTTAAAACTGGCATCATTTTTTTTTAAGCGGATCCTCAGATAGATAAACTTTTTAATTTTATTGTTTAAACTTGACAGTGTCTCCTGTAGCCCCCGACCTTCTGGTCTTTCTGCCTCTGCTTTATGCCATAAACTTTAAATATATTTTATTTGATTAAGAGCCCATCTCTGCTTTTTTTTTTTTTCTCCTAAATTGAATATCAGTCTAGGTAAGGGAAGAACAAGGGTTGGAGGTAGGACAACCTATTTAATCCCTGACGTAGTCGTTAAGTTTCTTGGTCCTGCTCGGCCCCACTTCCTGTAGCAACTTATAAAATAATCACTCAGAGGCTTATATTAATTACAAACTGTATGGCCTATGGCTTCAGCTTCTTGCTAGCTAGCTCTTTCATCTTAAATTAATCCATTCCTATTAATCTATATGTTGCCACGTGACTGTGGCATTACTAGTCTGCTGGCATCTTATTACTCCTTGAGTGGCAGCACACATCTCTCCCAACTCCACCCTTCTCTCTGTATCTCTGCTTAAATTTCCTACCTGGCTGTAAGCTTTCTTGCCATAGGCCAAAACAGCTTTATTTAGTATCCAATGGGCGCCACATATTCACAGCATACAGAAAGACATCCCACAGTACTTCCCCTTTTCTGTCTAATCAAAAAGGAAGATTTTGCCAGGTGGTGGTGGCGCACACCTTTAATCCCAGCACTCGGGAGGCAGAGCCAGGCGGATCTCTGTGAGTTCGAGGCCAGCCTGGTCTACAGAGCTAGTCCAGGACAGACTCCAAAGCTACAGAGAAACCCTGTCTCAAAAAACAAAAACAAAAACAAAAAAAGGAAGATTTTAACTTTAACATAGTAAAATTATATATAACAAAACAGTTATCAAACAAGAATTGTTACAATATCAAGTCTATTTGTATTTGGCAAAATGAAAGAAAATATTCCAAAATAGAGAGAGACAGCTGGCAGCCTGGACAGTCACCTAAAGTTTCTCAGCACCATCGGGGCATCCAATTTGGCTACAGGTAGATTATCTGACAGACCATTTTCAGAAGCAGGAATTTCAGAAGACCGTCTTATCCTGTCTTGGCAAGGTTCAGTAGTCACTTTTCCTTGTGTTCTGCTCGTCCAGAAAGGACATCGTTAATACTGTCAGCAGTTGAGGCAAGGGCAGTTCTTTGCCCAGCAGGCCATTTTGTGCCAAGAAGAAAACAAACTTCCAAATGGAAATGTCTAGAAGCCCAACATTCTCTCAGGATCAGATCAGTGCTGCCAGGAGCAGTCATGTCTCATGTCAACAGAATTTCAAATTATCAAAACATTTAAAGGCCATATTCTCTAGGTCTGTGAAGTGTTTGAAGATTACCTATCCATCTGACATATGTATCTGTAAATCTGGAGACCCTAACTAACATAACTATAGAAATGACAAGCATGGGTGACTATGGTTCTGTAAGTCTTATCTACCTAAATAACCTAAGGACTAAGGCTTCACATTAACAAGGTAAACAGTCTGTGAGCAGATGGTACCATATAAGGACAATGACCTCAAAATTGTGACAATACATAAAATATCTTAAACAGATGTAGAAATGTATAGTGCAATATACAATATGACAAGAATATCCTTAATATGTGTCAATAAACAAATATTCTAAACAGAGGTAGAACATACATACAATATGACAAATATAATTTTATATTTGTATCAATATACAAAATATTTCAAGCAGGAGTAGAAATATATGTACAATACAACAAATATAGTTTTGTTTTTGTATCAATATACAAATTATCTTAAATAGGAATATAAGAATAGTTTACATTTGTATCAAATATATAAGAATCCATAACATCACAAATTATCCAAGGCTGATAGTTTGCTAAATCAGTTTACTAGTTGATACAATAATCAACTTTAATATACTATACCTATCCATTCCCCTTTTTTTTCTAAAGGAGAATACTGAGTCTAAATTTGTTTGTTTGTTTGTTTTGTTTTGTTTTTCGAGACAAAGTTTCTCTGTGTAGTTTTGGTGCCTGTCCTAGATCTCACTCTGTAGACCAGGCTGGCCTCAAACTCACAGAGATCTGCCTGGCTCTGCCTCCCAAGTGCTGGGATTAAAGTTGTGTACCACCACTGCCTGGCCTGAGTCTAAATTTTATTGTTCTACCTCCTACCCTATAATGATCTATCCATAACCCTGAGAAAAATGAAAACCTTGGGAGTGCTGTGGGATGTCTTTCTGTATGCTGTGAATATGTGGCGCCCATTGGATACTAAATAAAGCTGTTTTGGCCTATGGCAAGAAAGCTTACAGCCAGGCAGGAAATCCAAGCAGAGATACAGAGAGAAGGGTGGAGTTGAGAGAGATGTGTGCTGCCACTCAAGGAGTAATAAGATGCCAGCAGACTAGTAATGCCACAGTCACGTGGCAACATATAGATTAATAGGAATAGGTTAATTTAAGATGAAAGAGCTAGCTAGCAAGAAGCTGAAGCCATAGGCCATACAGTTTGTAATTAATATAAGCCTCTGAGTGATTATTTTATAAGCAGCCGTGGGACTGCAGGGCCAGGTGGGACCCGAGAAACTTACGGTTACATTCCTTCATCTCAATGTAGCCTTGCAGGGAGCCATCCTGGAAGCCAGGAGTTTCCAAAGCATTTTGTCAGTAACTAAAGAACAATTTCATTTCTGCCTCATTTTATTCCAAGCTCAGTGACTTTTGATTCTCTCCCTAGTGGTTACATGCATGCCCCCAGGATACTGTTTTTCTGTGGTCAAAACAGCTTGGCATATGTTAGTTTCAATGGAAAGAAAATTATTTTTAATCTCAGAACTTCTCCCAGCTTCCAGTATATAAATGTGACTTTCCAGAAGGAAGAGAAGAATGTGGCATTTTCCAAGTGGATTTGAACTTGGAATTTTTCCCACACCCCTCCCCTTCACTAAGTACCAGGGAGTTTTTTAAACCACATAACATATTTAACTGCAGTTTGGAAAATATTCAAAGTTGAGAAATATTCTAAGTTAAAAATTATTTTACCATGCTAGGCATGGTGGTGCATGCCTTTAATCCCAGCACTCAGAAGGCAGAGGCAGGAGGATCTCTGTGAGTTTGAGGCCAGCCTGGTTTACATAGTGAGTCCTAGGACAGCTGGAACTACATAATAGAGGTCTCAAAAACCAAACCAAAACAAAAAGCAAACCAACCAACAAAACAAACAAATAAACAAACAAACAAACAAAAACCCAAACTGAAAAACAAACAAATAGAAGTTATTTTATAAGGTTAAAAAAAATAATTCCTAAAAATTGCATACTAGTGAAAAGGCCGCTCACCATTTCCTGAGTGACACAAAGCAAGACCTTGCGCTTTACTTATCTTCCCATCTCCCCATTTCTTCCCCTCATCTTAGACACCAGAAGCATCCCTCCTTCCTCAGTTTCAGTACCATAGCTGTTTGATTTTCTTTGTCTCCCGTGTTTACACATCAACCTACTGGCTCCTAAGTGACCCGTGTGCATATGGCAGATCGACCATTTTATTCCTACTGGCCAGAGACAAGAGCAAACCTGTTTCTTCACCTTTGCATCCTTAAGGTCTAGCTGGGTACCTGGCCCGAAGTGTGCATAGCAAATTCTTCTTCAAATGAAAGAACAAATAGATCAACCAAATAGTCATCTAGATTCTAGGGATCAAATTTCTACTGTGGCATTATGGTATAGAAGATTATTATTATTATTATTCCGTGGCAATTTTGGCTGAGGCTGAATAATCTGTTGTTTGTAATGGGCTAAATTCCAGCCCAATGATGTGAAGGAGGAATTATAGATGCTGAAATTCAGGGTGCAATTATGTAGACTCCCTTTTGACTATTTTAAATATTTACTAAGAGGACAAAAAAAGCATGCAATTGCTTTTAAAATAAGGCAAGCATGTGAAAATGTTCAGCATAAAAGTAGGTCACGTATAAAAATATTTTTTTTTCCTCTAACTTACAAAGAACTCTGGAAATGATGCTAGCTTTTACCATATTATAAAATCGCTTGAGTTGGACCCATGTAAAGAACAGACCACCATTAACAGTACTGTTTTAAAGTGTATACTCATTTTTAAAGAGAGGCATCTTAGATATTCGCACTCTCAGGATTAACAAGTGTTAAAGTATTTGTAGAGCATAATTATTGTTAACTTATGGCTCCTGGTAATTTTAGAGACACAGGAGAAATTGGATTGACATGTAAATACCTAGGAAGTTGTAGAAAAAACATTCAACTTTGCCCAATAAAGTAAGAGAAAAAAATAGCAGGAAGCATTTTCAAGAGGAAAGTGTTTGCCCAGTAAAACAAAACACTATTCAGAAGCCCTTGGGGAAAAAAATGATTTGAAATTTTACTTAAAACGTATTGTGCACTTCCTGGTGTTGAAAACGGAAAAACGAAGCAAAACAAAAAACCAGCACTCACCTTCCAGGCCTTTTATATGGTTAACTTTTTCTTGTTTAGGATGCCCACATCCGGGCCCCATTTTTTCAACTCTCTCATTATCTCCCCCCGGGGATTGAAATTAGTTTTTTGCTTTATATTTCTATCTGTATTTGTTGGAAGAAGTGGGCCAGTATCACTTTCGTTGTCTACACACTCCCTCAACTGTTCCTGAACTGCCAAAGAAGAAAGCCAAAGCGTTTACAGAAACTGGGCCAACCTCTTCGGCCGGCCGTCTCCTCCAAGAAACAAAATCTAACTCGCGGAGGCAACAGGAGCCCTTTCTGGGTCTTATAACATAGCCTTGGCCCTCTCACAACGCTGTTTTTACTGTAACCGCTGATAATCTGTCATCCCAGCTAGATTCTGACCACCCAGCACAGTACCCACAGTGTAATAACAATTCAAAACACCGTGGCTTCAACTAAAAGCTCCGTGCGAGGATGAGTACTGCACCAGTACCACACACAGACAGCCACAGAACAGATGAAAAGTAGCAGCGATCGGTCGGGATGCTTCTGTGTGGGTCCTTTGACATCCAACTCTCTAGACAGCCTACTGTACTCGGGATGTGGCAGGCATCCCGTGGACAGTAGCGACGGGAATACTTCAAGCCAGGGTTTTGTTGTCATGAGGCGCTGGTTTGCGGTGATCGTTTCCTCGCCAATCGCGGTGGACAGGCAGGCACAGCGCCGCGTTTTGGCAACTGCCGAAGGTCTCCAGCCCTCCGGTTGGGTTTTGCAGCCGGGCTTGGGGAGCGAGTTTCCTGGGAATACACCCTCGCCCCGCCCAGACCACGCCCCCGACCTCAAACCACGCCCCAAACCAGGCCCCGCCCCTCCCCGCCGCCGCCGCCGCCGCAGCCGCCGCCGCCGGCAGGGGTCGCGCTGCCCCAGGCGAGCCGTGCAGGCGGGGGTGGGGAAAGCTCCCGCAGCCGGTCGCTTTTCTCCGCCGCCGCTGGTTGGATCGTTTCAATAAAAGTCTTTTTTTTTTTTTTTTTTCCTCCTCTCTCGCTCGCTCCGGGGAAACAGGCGGAGGCGTCAAGCCGCAGCGGCCGAGCGAGCGAGTGAGCGAGCGAGAGGAAAGCGACGCGCACGCAGACGAACGAGAGCGGCGGCTGCGGGTCTCTCCCGAGCGGCGTCGTCGGCGTCGTCCCGTTCCCCCCCGCCCCGCGATCCAGCAACTCCGCGCTCGCCCCGCCGCCCCGGCTCGGGGAGACCGGGTGGGGACTGAGCCGTCCGTGCGGCTCCCGGCGGCCCGGGGAGGGGGAGCCATGTTGAGCGGGGAGCTCGGCCACGCGTGAGGCGGCCGGCGGCCCTCGCGGAGCGGAAGGCGCGAGGAGGCGGAGGGCGGCGCGGCGCGGCGCGGGCGGGGTGGTGGTGGTGGGGGGGGGGGGGAGGCGGGAGGCCTGAGCCGGAGGCGCCTCCTCTGCGCGGCCGCCGCCACCGGACCTGCATCCGCTCGCCCTGCGCGCCTGCCCCGGAGTCCGTGTCCCCCCGCACTTGCTGGTGAGTTGGCGGCCCGGTGGGGTGGGGTGGGGTGGGGTGGGGATCGGCCGGGGATCGCGACGCCTGTCAAGCCGGCGGCTCGGGCGGGCGGGGACGGTGCCGATCGCGAGTCCGCGCGCGGCGTGGGCTGCGGGAGTGGCGAGCTGGGGGAGGCGGAGGGTGGGGTGGGGTAGGGGCGATCCCGTCGCCGCCGGAGGTCGCTGCCGCTCGGGACTCTATCTCCCTGGGAGGCCGGTGGGGCGGGCGGCGGAGCGGGAGAGAGGCGGAAAGTCCCCCCCCCCCCCTCCCCGCTTAAGACACAAAGGTCCCCGGGAGGCCCCCGGGTGGAGGAGGCGCGGGCGCGGGGAGGCGGGCGCGGGCGAGGACGCGGCGCTGCGGGCTCCTTGGAGACGCGGAGGCTGCGCGCCGGTGGGCAGCTAGCTCCGCGGGGGAGGAGGAGGAGCAGCAGCCCTCGCGTGGAGTCGGGGTGGTGGGGGGGGAGCGGGCCGACACAAAGCTCCCCGGGCGGCCCTCCGGCGGCGGGGCCGGGTCACACCCCTGAGTGTCGCTCGGACCGGAGGCGGAGGGACTGTGGGAAACCCAGAGGACCCGGGATGGAGGGGGGCTGGGGTGCGCGGGGAGGTGGGGGGGTGTTCCACCGTTGTCTTGGCTGCAGTCGCTTTTTTCTCAGTGTGTTTTTAGGTCCCGTTGCTTCTGCTCCCCCATCTCGGCCCCGGGGGGGGTGGGGGGGTGGAGGGGAGCCCAGGTTTTTGTGTCCCACGTCACCCCCGCACTGCCACATCGCACCTTCTTCTTCTTCTTTCCCCCCGTGGTTCTCCGTCTCCCCCACTTTTCACCCACTCCTCCTGGGGTAAGCGGTATTTTGCCTTCAGCTAGGAAGGAGAGCGTTTGCTAATGACAGGATGCCTGACTCGTTCTGACCCTGAACTGCCTTGAACTCTACTCTTTCTTCCCTCCCCCCCACACCCTTTCCTTTCTGGGATCTTCTGTGTCACATGGCCATTAACAATTAGCTTTTCTTCTTCTTCAAACATGGCAAAAGCGTTGAGCTGGAATCCGCGGCGCCGCCTCTTCCTTATGGTAATGTGTGGCCCTCCCGGAGACGCGTCCGTCCGTCCGTCTGTCCGTGGTCCGCCCGTGTTATCGCCTCCCAGGCCAAATTCATTGTCAAGAGACAAGTGGCAAATTTTGTTTTGAGTCTTGGCCGTTCGTTTGGCCAGCAGAGTGTATTCCTGGTAGCAGACCTGTCTGTCACTTGACAGGAAATGCTTGACTTAAAGCCAGACAATTCTTGCCTCCCAACTTCACTGTTTTCTTCTTCTTCCTGAACCTTTATTGGCTTTCTTTTAAACGACATTTGTACAAGAATATCAAAGTAATAAATCTGAGTGACTGTTTTGAGATTCACTTGGTTAACCACAGAGCAGATGAAAATGAATGAGACCTCTGATCAGTGGCATTGACCTAAACCTTTGAATCTAGAAATATGTGTAAACTAAATTTTATGAGAAAAATTGGCTAGCGATAATGTAATTGATTTTATTTTTTTTCATGAACCTAAGGAGTTGGCTTATAGATTAAGTGTAGTGTCGCCTTGTTAATGAAGTCATCTTATTTTTCGTCGTTCTAACATCTGCATCAACAGTGGATTCAAACAAAAGAAGACAATATGACTGAGGACGCGTCTTTTTTTTTTTTTTATGTTTTGAGAGTGGATATAGGAATGTGAAGAGGGTTGTTCTTTTATCTGGCAAACCATCTCATAGGCCAGAAGTATTAACTGTTTGAGTGCTGTGCTTCAAAGAAATGCTGCTGAGCCTTTGAATTTAAGCTGCTTTAAAATCCCAGTGCAAGGGCTGGCAAGATGGATCATTGGGTAAGGGTGCTTGCCCCAGGGCCTGAATTCAGTCCCTGGCACACAGGCAAAGATGGAAAGAGAGAACTAACTCCACAAAGTTGCCCTCTGACGTCCCATACACATCATGCAAATAATAATAATAATAGCAGTAATAATACAGATTTTAAAGTTCCTATGCAAACGGGAGCTTTATTTTTTACAGAGAAAATGAAAACGTTGCTGAAAATAGGAACGAGAAGAAAGTAAAAATAAACCTGTTTAGTGTAGGTGCAAAAATGTCAGTGTTAACGTAAGAATAGTCATATCTTACAGTTTGCTGTCTTTAAAGTATCGACATTAAAATTTTAGGTATTTCAGCTAGGGATTAGTCTGCATTTTTCAACTTCCTATTCCCCCCCCCCAAAATGTTTTAGAAACCTTTGTGAAATTAACAGGCTATATTATTAATTGATGCTTAATATACTTAACAGAAACCATGTACGTTTCTTCTGCACACTCAGTACCTACTTAGATACTACAAGGAAATTTATCAAAAACCTAATAAATGTTTCTGGATTGTGGGTTGTTACTGTTTATTTTTTGCCTCTATTTTTTTTCAAATTTTCACATTACTTTTGCAGCCTGGGAAAATGCCGAATTAAAGTCTTGTTAATATCATACTTTTCCTATTACTAAAATGGGGTTTTGTAAAATATGTAGTTTATTCCTCTACTGGGATTTGGGCCTAAGAAAGTAACTTGGTGTTAACTATGTAACATAGTATATAACCCGTCCTAAACAAGTTGGTTATCAAAAGGACAAAAGAGATAGAACATAGTAAGGAAAGATGAAATTGGAGGAATTAGCTAAATGTGTCTATTAGCTTTGATGCTGCTAATGGCTTATAAGTCATTTGATTTTCTACAAAAACTAGAAAATGGAAAATCTTTTTGTCCTGTATCGTAGCTTAGCTGTGATGACTGCAGGAATCTTAATGTATGTTTTGCTACATTTAGTTTTCAGACACTGTCTTGGGCCTGCAATTACGCTGCTTGCAGGTGTGGTGTATAAGATCATTGCTTTGCTCCAGGAAGGCTTGTCTTCCGCCGGCTTTCAGCTTTCCAGTTTCCTTTTCCTGCACCTCTGAACTAGGGCTGTGAACCAGAGCAGTGAGGTTCCTTACGGTGAACGGTGCAGACAGTGCCGTGGCCGCAGAGGAAGATGTTCAAAAGGGGAGGCGATGACGTCTCCTAATAGTAAAGAGCTATCTGAACACAGTAGTTTTTGCCTTTTCCCTTTATTATTGTCTCATAGTCTTGGCTATTTAAAAGATGTTCCATTCTGGATCTTTATTGTTGTTCTTCAGTCTTTGTACAGTTATAGCTCTGTGTTCTGACAGTCTTCTACATGGGTTTTCTACTTCCAGGGTGGATAATGACTGAATAAATACATTTCTGTGTTGGTGGGAAAGGGCCAGTATATCTTAAACCCGACTTACACAAATAGTCTCTATGGTGTTTTAGAAACGATCTCTCCTTTTGTGCATGCAAAGGAACAGGAATTTTGGATTCTTTTGAATTTGAAGTGAGTATTTTTGCTCAAAACTTTTTAATACTCATTTGAAGTATAATTTATAAAATGATTATGATATTTTTCGTTTTCATTGCTGATATAATGGTATTTAAAATGTGCTTTACATGGCACTTGTAAATACTAGAGGACCCATTCCGCAGCTTGCTACCGAGTTTAACCTGCCAGGTGGCCAGTTTCTTTGAACTAGAGAAAGGACTGATTAGACTGGCCTTCTAGGCCCTTCTTGTCCTTAGTGGATTTGTTGTGGTTTTTCTCAATGTAATTAATTCGTGTTTAGTGTCATATGTGTGTATGTGTTTACTTTTGATGTCTGCAAAATACTGACCCAGAAAAAGGAATAGTCAAGAAGCCTGAAGAAATGTCTTGTACATAACTTTCTCTTTCTGCCATGTTTTGCTCTCCCTAGGCCACCTTGGAAAATCAATAAACATCTACCAGTGATCTAATGTTTTCTGGTCTACAGTAACATACCATCATAAACACTTGTTTTCGGGAGGTAGATTTACAGATCCACAGTGTATCAGCATAGCTTGCCTAGCAGAGGGCACAATTAATATTTAATTACTTTTTTTTCTCGTAGATCATACTGTGTACTGAATGCATGTGTTGGGTCCCAATTCATGTGTTGGGACCCTTAACCTACCAGTTAAATGGTTTGGAGATAGGTTTGGGGGAGCTAATTTAGATTTAGTGAAAATGATCTTGCTTTCTAAAAAAAAATTTTTATATACCTTATTTTAGTCTGTTTCATCTTCCGTAACAAAGTATCACCTATTGGGTGGCTTTTTAAAACAGTGTTTTCTCTCTGTTCTGGAGTCCAGAAGTTTGAAGTCAGAGTGCCCCGTTGGTCAGATTCTGGTGAGGCTCTTCTCTTTGTTTCTAGATGCCCGCCTCAACTGTGTGGTTTTCTGGCCTCTTGGTTGGTGCCTGCAGGTGGAGAGGAAGGATGAGAGAAGGGGGTATGTGTGTGAGAAAAGGAGGGAGGAAAAGAACATGGGAGAGAGAGGTTCAACTACTGTATAAGGCCCATCCCCTGGACCCTGCTTAAATCTAATTAGAGTCCCCAAACCCACCTCTAAAAACCATTACTCTGGTAGGTGAGAGTCAAAACATGAGTTTGAAGCCACATTATATAGAGACATTCAGTATATAATGTAAACTGTGAGAAAGAGATTATCATTCGTTGTGTTATGGTAGACGCTATTGTTTTGTTGAATCCTCACAGGAAACCTGTTATATTAGGTAAACCTTTTTTTCTTTTTTTTTTTTTCTTAATAAGGAAGCAAAGGTCTTAGGTTAAGTCGTTTTCTTCAGAGTCTGGCTACTACAGTGACCCAAGATTCAAGTTTAAGCATTCAGAAAGGCTGTAGTCACAGTGTGTCTACGGGTGGCGGTGGGGATGGGGGTGGGGGGGTGGAGGGGGATGCTGACAGCTCACGGACAGCCCTGTGAGCAGGCATAAGTCAGAGAAAAGCACTTTCGGTGTCTGTAGATTTCTTCCATAACCCTCCCCACCCTGCTTTCTGTATTGGATGTTTGAGACAGTTGTGCTCTGTAGCCCACGCTAGTGTGAACTGCCGTGGCTAGTTTGTAGATTTATTTTCAATCATGGGTTTATCCATGTCTACACACAGAAGGAATATGAATGCTGAAAAAAAGCACACAAAAGAACCTCCCCCTGAATTACACTTGACATACACTCACTTTCTTTTCCAAATGTCTGTTCATTTACTTTGATTTTACATGTATTAAAATGATTGAATTTGAATAATTTAAATGATAATGCTTTCATTATTTGAGCGTATGCCATCTGTGTTGGCCAGTGTTATAGTCCTGTGACAGACTAGGGGAGAAAAATCACCTTCTGAGAGGAGACAGTTATGTGGACTCCTAGGTCAGAGGCTTCAGTCCATGGTTATTTGGCTCCATGGTGCAGGGGCCTGTGGTCAGGCAGAACAGCACAGTGAAGAATATGTGTGTGATGGAGGAGAGCAGATAACCTCCTGGCGTGGGGGAGCAGAAAGAAGACAGAAGGGCCAGGCGGTGGTGGCGCACGCCTTTAGTCCCAGCACTCGGGAGGCAGAGGCAGGCGGATCTCTGTGAGTTCAAGGCCAGTCTGGGCTACAGAGTGAGATCCAGGACAGGTACCAAAAACTACACAGAGAAACCCTGTCTTGAAAAACAAGCAAAAAAAAAAAAAAAAAAAAGAAGAAGAAGAAGAAGACAGAAGGAGGAGCTAGATAGATTATATCCCTCATGGTCATGTCTTCCAGAACCTACTTCCTTACCTAGACCTTCCTCCTGAAGTTTCTACTGCCTCCCAGCAGCTCGCTAGGTTATTAATTCATAAATAGATTAATCTATTCATGAGATCCAGTCACCGTCCGAAGGACCCACTGTCTGAACACTGCTGAGTTGGGATCTGAGCCTTTAACTCTTGAACTTCTGGGAATATTTGGAGCCAATCCATGATATCATCAAAGGAATCCTTTGACTGGTATTGGTAAAAACTTTAACACACACCTACACACACACACCCTACACACACCCCATCTATTGGTTTTTGATCTTGATATAGCTAATAAGCAAGGTATAAATTTTGCATATTTTTATTCAGCGATCCACTGAAAATAGAAATATGATATTTTTCATATTGAAAATTGATCCTTAGGATAGAAAAACTGTAAGTTAGTATTGTTAACATATGTGGTCCATTAAGGTGAAAAGGAATTTTCCCCCATAAAGGTTAATAATAAGAACCATTTGGCTGGTCATCTTGGCGCATACCTGTAATCCCAGTGCTGGGGTGAGTGAGGCAAGAGGAATACATGCAATTTCAAAGCCATTCTGAGTTACATAGTGAGATTCTGTCTCAAAAAAACAAAAAATGAAAAAGACAAGGTTGTTTGTTTGTTTGTTTTTTGGTGTATGGTATATGGATATGTATGTGTGACTCTCATGCATGTACCAAGGCCAGAGGTTGGTGTGGCAGGCGTGTGCTATTGATCTCCACCTTTTTCTTTAATTTTTTTTTCCCCCAAAGAGTCTGTCATTGAACCTGGAGAGTTAACTTGTTCAGGGAGACTAGCTAGGCAGTGAGCTAGACAGCATCAGGGATGCTGTCTGTACCTCTCCAGCTCTGGGATGTAGGCAGGTGGCACCAGGCACAGCTTTTTGCCTGGTTCTAGAAACCTGCACTCAGGTCCTTATGCTTACATAAGCATTTCACCGGCAGCCCTCTCTCTAGCCTTCTTGTTAGCGTGTTCTTCATTTTATGTTCTTGCTACACTTGTAAGAATTTTTCAGTTCTCTGTGTGTGTTTGTAAACAACGAAGCAAATATCCAAAGGTATTTTTTCACCATATCCTAGATTATTTACTCATTTTATTTTTTTTTCAAAGCATATTTTTAATGGTGCAGTATTTTTCATCGTTGGCTAATACTTCTTTTTAGTATATGTTAATGTTCAGTAGTAAAACAAAGGTTGGTAAAAAGTTAGTTGGTGAGAAATTACCAACTAACAAACCAGAGACAGTTCTTTTTAAATTAATGTATGATTTTTCATGGTTATCAGAGGAAAATGGAAATGTATATTAGAGCTGGGGTTCAAAGATGAGGAAACTTGGGTGTTGATATTTTAATGCTGTGGTGCTTACTTGGAGAGAACTTCTCAGTTTTGAGGCCAAAATGTCATTTCCTCCGATGTCTTCCTCATTCTGCTTTGACAGCGTTATGGTGTTTATGTTATTTTTAACATTTATGTCTACTGTAGTGCTGAAGACATTCTGCTGTGGGGAACATCTGCGTCTCTCTCTTTGACTTTGTGCTCTGTTTTTCCTTTCCGTGACCTCATCTGCACACCCCATTTATGTATTGTCCTGTTCAGTGGACGGGTGGGACTAGGGAACACCACACCGAGCTAGTGAAGTACAATCAGAGTTGGTGGCCTAGACACAATGAACAATAATTTCGGGTTTTGAATATTGGAGAATACCATGTTGCCAGTGTTTGTGGGAGAGTAATCTAGAAGCCGGTTATAGAGGGGTAGTGATTTGGCATTGTTGAGACTTTTTAATTACATGTGAGCTGTACTGACTTGTTAGAGAAAGTGAAGAGAAAAGCCTGTGGCCCTCAAGCATGGTTGTCTTTTAGACAAATGAAAAATACAAAACTAGCATGTATACGTTGAATACTTACTTCTAAAGGCCTAAAAACAGTGGTCAGTATCAGAGTAATTTTGCTTCACTGAAAACCTTTCATTTCTCTTGAAATCTAGCTCTTTAGCTGCGTAATACTGGACTTGAATGCACTTAGGAAGTACAGAATTGTATTGAAAGGATTGAACAGGGTTTTTAGTGTTGTTCCTGCAACCCAGTAGTTAGTGTTCATAATTGATCAAGAATTTGTTTCCCAATATAATTAAAAATGTTTCACTTTTAAAATTAAAATGGAATCTTATTATACCTGTGCTGGTGTAGGTCTGTTATAATTAATGCATTTACTTTACAAACCTGTGGTTATAGCTTTGAACTATCATGTTTAAAATGGTAACATTTAAAAGTGAACTTTCACAGTTTATGAGATTTAGAGCTTTTCAAACATCTCAACGTGTAGTTGTATATAGTCTTAATCCATTAATTTTTCTGTGTCGCTTTTTGAGAATAAAATTACCTACATTTGTTATTTCACAGATGATGGAGTGAGCATTGTATTTTGTAACATAATGGAGATCTGTTTTTTCAGGTGGATCAGTGATTCATAAGGACAAAAGAATCAAAATGGTATGGATTTTTAAATTGTACATACCTCTTGGATTTTCTGAAATGCCTCACTGCTCTTGCCCAATGTGAAAATCACTGTGGTAGTGAGCATGTGTATAAAACTAAATCACCTAGGACACTCAGTGTTGTTTCTTATCTAGCAGTCTTTAGGAATAAAGAGGACATTGACCTCATGTATGCACATCTTCATAAGCATTTCTGTAGGGCCAGGCAAATTTTCCTTGCAGTAATTTCCCCTTCCTTAGCCTTGTGGGTGGCCTCCTGTTTGGCTTCTACACATTTGAGACACTGTGTATTATCCTTCTTAAAGACCCTTGTATGTGACTCTCAAGGTGTTGCTGGTGGTGGTGGTGTTGGTGGTGGTGGTTGTTTTTAAATAGAATAATTGCTCATGAAACCAATTTTTTTTTTAAAAAAAGCCTGACCTTTTATTCTTTGTCATGAAATCTGCTTGGATGCATGCTGCCTATTATATTCTTGTTTATTATCTTTTGTTCTAAGCCAGTGGACTTAACCTGAACTTCAAAAATATTCTTGTTGTTTAGAAACAAAAAGTCTCTGTGTGTGTGTCTGTCTGTCTGTCTTGTCTGTCTGTCTGTCTTCCTGCTTGTCTGCCTGTCTGCCTGATGCCTTCATCTGTCTGTCTATATCTCGAGGGCAATCTCCAACTCTGTTCCAGAACAACTGAGTCCAAATTCCGGCTTGGATTTCTAGTGTTCTGTGTAATTCTTGGTGAGTCGTGAATTTTAGCATCGTGCTAAAATTAGTAGAACAGCTACTAATATACAAATTAAATTTAAAGACAAAATGATTTAAACTGCACTTTTAAGTCGTTTATGTTCTCAAAACTTCCAGTTTTGCCAGTTTTGGGGGCAGTGAGAAGAGTTAGGATCCTTGTTTATGTATGAAATTGTTCCGTTTATTTTATCTCATATTCTTTTAGTGGACAGGCCTTTGCTCACTTCAGTTTGTTTCTTATCAGTGTCTTTCTGTTTCTAGCTGCATGGTCTTAATGACTACGGTTTTGAAATTTGTTTTTAAAATGTACAATAGTGTAGGAACTAGGTGATCTAAATTCCCTCATGCACTGCTTATCATCTTCAGATAGTCCCAATTGTCGTCTTTTCACACATAGTTTCATGTTTTTAAGATAATTTTTGTAATGTAACATTTTTTAAGGTAGCAAATTTTTACTGTTTGCATTGACCTATCAAAAGAGGTCTAACCATTTTATAGTGTTTGACAGTGCTTACTTTTTACTTTTCCTATTTTAGATTTCCCTATGATCCACTTGAATGAGTGACACCCCCCCCCACACACACACACACATTTCCTTAGGGCATGTAAATATCCAGAAGTGGGATTCTCAAATGAAAATTTATTAAATCTTTTTTCGGGTATTTCCTTTTTGTTGTTGTTTTTGTTTTTGTTTTGTTTTGTTTTCCTCCGGAGCTAAGGACCAAACCCAGGGCCTTGCACTTGCTAGGCAAGTGCTCTACCACTGAGCTAAATCCCCAACCCCTCTGGTATTTCCTATTGTACCAGTATCACCAGTGATAAGCCATATTAGTGATACAAATGTTGCGGTAAATCTTGTTTAGATTGAGAGCTATCAAGAACATTGGTAGTGTGTCTGTCAGAGTGTTTCCAGAGATGGTTAGATCTTGAAGGCTTTGACTTAATGAATGAGTTGAATCCGATGATAGATTTAAAACATTGGGAGGTAGTGGAACTGGCAAGTCATGCCTAGTTGGAAGAAGTAGGCCACGGGGGGCATAATTTAGGGTACCCTGTTTTCCCTGACCACTTCCTGTTAGATGTGTACTCAGCTTCTGGTGGGCCTTGATGTGAGCTGCTCCATTACGCCCTTCCTGTTACGATCTAAACTTCTGAAACCACGAATTTAACTCTTCACTCTCCTTGGTTGTTTATGTCAAGTCTTTGGTCACAGTGATGCACAATCTAACATTAATATAGAAGGTGGTTTTTAATTGAATAAAGCACATGTCATGGAAGTGTGAGGGCCTGAGTATGAGTCCTCACACTCCAGGGGAAGCTTGGCCCTGGAGCTTGTCAGCTTCTGTAATGTCAGCTTCTGTAATGTCAGCTTCTGTGATCTCACCATTACGAGGTGAAGTGGGAGGTGGAAACAGGAGTCCCTTGGAAGCTTGCAGAGTAGCTAGCTAGTCTGTTTCCTTCTTACCCATGTCACACAGGGAAGAGGTGAGGACTGACCCCTGAGGGCCTCTGACCTCCACACAGGTCCCATGGCATCCCACACACCTAGGAATCCACAGACACACATCACACACACATTTGTTTCTCCCAATTGACGTATAGCAAGGGATCATTGATGTTGGGATGTTGGATTTTTTTTTCCCTTCTTCAATCCTTGAATTCATTGAAAAAAAAAAACTACTCTGTATTTTGTTTTGTTTCAAACTGTGGCATATATATCTTTTTAATTGGAGGCAGTTATTTTAGGGGACTCATCTACTTTTTAAAAAAAATTATTTCACCTTTTAAAATTATTGCCACCTTAAATCTTCCTATCTGGTATGGCAAGACACTTTATTTTATTCCACCTAATCTTTTGATGTTCTTATATTTTTTTATTCCACTTTTATAAATGGTAGACAAAAAATGTAGCCTGGGGAGTGGTATGAAAGTTTATGGAAGGAAAATTGCAGTTGACTCCTTAGCTCCCTAGAATATTGATCTCTATTGTTTTTCTTAAAACTGTCTCTATTATGAAATTTGAGCTCTAAATATGTCATCCTGTTAGTAAGAGTTGCTTCAGGATTGGACTATATTTTCTAGGTATTACTACTTAAAGAGCATCCCAGTAAAATATTAGTAGTTTATTTAGAGAAAAGAAGCCCTAAGTAGGAAGAAGGAAAGTAACTTGTGATGATTGGTGGATGAGGTCAAAGAGAGACCTTGCCCAGTGTGTTACTTTGTTGCAGTGATAAAATACCAAGACCAAGGCACTATAGAAGAGGAGTTTATCTGGGTTTATGGTTCCAGAAGGAGAGTCCATTGTGAGGGAGGAGGAGGCATGGTGGAGGAGACCAGAGCAGGAAGCTGAGAGATCACATCTTCAGCCACACACAGCAAGCAGAGAGCAGACTAGACGTGCAAAACTATAAACTCGGAAAGCTCACCGCCAGTGCCATACTGCCTCCAGCAAGGCTGCACTTGGTAAAGGTCCCATCACCCCCTGAACGTCCCACCAGCAGGAGACCACGTGTTCAGATACTTGAGCCTGTGGGAGCCAGTTTAGTTTAAAACACCACACCCAGTAAGGAACTTAGATTGTATTCATTGGTTGAAGTGAGCTCCATATTAACGTTCTTCTACAGTGAAATTCTCGGGCCACTTGCTGGCCGAGTGGAAATGTTTGTCGTATGTTGATGTTCAGAAGCAGCTTCAACCGTTAGCATTCTGTGTGGAGAATGCTCTTTGCTTCACCTCAGAGACACGAAGACTGTTAACTGTCTCTCGGGAACACTATGGAAAGAGTATTTAGTTTGCAAACACTGCCATTCTTATCTTCCAGTAAGATACTGTTTCTCTATGTTGGAAGTTGCTGTTGCCATGGGTGGTGGTGTGGGGTGTGTGTGGCAGATACGAGATATAAATAATAGGTTTACAAAATATAGAAATTATGGGTCCTTCTGTTCAACTATAAACGGGCTACTTTATAATCAAGAATACACATACTATGTCTCTGTGAATGCTTTTGCAGTCCTTAAAACTTTCCCTCCTGGCTAATGCAGATGATCGAGCAATACTATTCGTTTAGTAGTTACTTAAATTGTATGCAGGGTCTGAGAATCAGCTAATTACACCATCGGGGTGCATGTCAGTATTTAAAACTCAGTTTGAGTTTGCCTTGAAGTACCTCTGCCATGTTCAGGTTTGTGAGGAATATTTTTGGCACACGACATAAACAAATGAATAATTTATGCTGGAGATCTTTGCATATTAGATTTTTTTTATGTTTAATAGCTCTGTAGTGTTTCAGTATGTAGCTGTGCTATGGTTTTGTCCTTTGTGCTTCATGATTCTTAGCTGTTCCATTTTTACTTCTGTAGTGTCAAATAAGCAGCTCTGTATGTATGTGTCGATGCTTGAACATAGCTTCAGAGGGTTGCATTCCATATTGAGAAGGCTGTTTTTACTCTCGATCACACACACACACACACACACACACACACTCTCACACTCACTCACTCACTCACTCACTCACTCACTCACTCACTCACGCGCACACCCCAGGGAATGTGTTTGAGAAAGAGAACCCATGTATTTCTTTGCCCTGTCAGTTGAAATGATGTAAGAGACAGTGACACTCAGGATGAATGAGCACACTCAACTAATACTCGCTCTCAGTTCTTAAGACCTAGCCAGTAATAGGAACCAGGCCTGTTTGGAGAAATGGTGGAATTCTAGGGCTAGGGAAAGAAGTGAAAATTTCAGGTGACCCTGTGGCATTATAGTGTTGGCATGAAAGGAATATTTAAACACCCCAAGTAATTTGTCACAACCTGCTAGAAGAGTTCATGGTGGCTAGTACCAGGATAATGGGGGCACCAAAATAAATTAGTATGCAACTAATCAGAATATAAAACAACACTGTGAGTTCATACTGATGTAAATCTCTAGAGCAAAATGGAGTTATGCATGTGTAACATATTCTTCTTCCTCTTTTTTTTTTTTTTTTTTTTTTTTTTGAGACAGGGTTTCTCAGTGTATCCTGGCTGTCCTGGAACTTGCTCTGTAGATCAGGGTAGCCTCAAACTCAGAGGTCCACCTGCCTCTGCCTACCAAGGGCTAGAATTAAAGGCGTACACCAGCATGTCTGGCCTAATTCCTTACTTCTTAAGTGTAAGCTACACGTAGCGATTTCCTTCTAAAGAGTGCAAGTGTAAAAATTTGGGGAAAGAATAACTTGACTAGGACAAACCTGAGAAACACTACTTTAGTCATGTGGTCAAGATTAGCATCAGTAATTATAAATGTGTTGATATTTTGTTGTGAGAATGCACTTCATGTTTGTGGTTTTTCTGCCCTGTAAATTATGACCCTGGTTTAACCGTGAGAAAGTGTTAGTCAGATCCCAAGAGAGGAACATTCTACAGACTTGAATGGTGCTGGTCAGATTGTCTGTGTCATCAACAACAGGGAAGTCAGACCCTGCCATGGCCAAGAGTAACCTAAGGATATGTCATTATTGCAGAACAGCGTAAACTGGACAGGATCCCGGGACACAAAGAGTACATTAGATTAAAACTAAAGAAATGGAATTAAATGGTGGACTTCAGTTGATAATAATATATTATTATTGGTTCATTAACTGTGACAAAGATGCCACTCGAATGTAAGATGTAAATAGCAGGAACCTGAGTGTGGGGTGTAGGGGAACGCTGTGTCCTGTGTTTGTAGCTTTTCTGTGAACCTGCATTCTAAAAAGTTTATTTAAGAATGATAAATTCGCCAGGCGGTGGTGGTGCACGCCTTTAATCCCAGCAGTCGGGAGGCAGAGCCAGGCAGATCTCTGTGAGTTCGAGGCCAGCCTGGTCTACAGAGGGAGATCCAGGACAGCCACCAAAACTACACAGAGAAACCCTGTCTTGAAAAACAAACAAACAAATAAAAAAAGATAAATTCCTGCATATTTCTGATGGGTATTGCCTTATTGCCATTTCGTACTTCTGCTTCCGGGCGCAAAAGTCCTGGTCTGTCTGTAGTCATACTTCTGGAATTTTACCAGTTGGGTAGATGAGAACAGGTGGAATTCAGGCTATTACAGTTTTCATCTTACCAGTCATGTTGACTAATTTATTTCATAGGCTTATGGGGTGTTTTGCCCCCTCCCCCACCCATGAACCCTTTATGATCTTTAGTTTTCTTCTGGGTCATTTGTCTGTTTCTTTTTGGTTCAGTACTCTAGAAGATTAGTCCCTTGTATCTGATCTCAGGTTTAGTTTTTGGGGTTTTTTTTTTTTTTTTTGTCTATTTTTTAAAGATTGTTTATGGTCTTTTTAAAAATTGAGATTTTTTTTTGTTTTTCTGTACTTTATATGGTAATGTTTTTCTTTCATGTTTGATTTGTAAATAGTTAGAAAATCTTCCATCACAGCCAGTTCTTATGTGAATTCTATGTTTTTGTCCTAGGTAGTGAAGTTTCTGCTTTCTTTCTAAGTACACTTTTTATTATGGAGGGTTTGAAAAGTACATAGACTATAGTTTGGTCATAGCCACCTCCACCTACCTCTTCCTCTTCCAGTCTCATGTTTCTCTCTCTCTCTGGGTCTGTCTCTCTTAAATAGCGCACTGAGTCCGGCTTGTGCTGCCCATTTAAGCATGGGTGTGGCCCATCCACTGGAGTAGGGTGGACCTCCCAGGGGCCACACCCTTAAAGTAAACCAACTGCCCCTCCACTGGCAGGCGTTACCTGTTAGTGGCCCTTCAGCTAACAGTGGGGACAGTTTCTGTTTTCACATTTAAGTTCTAAATACTTCACTTAGCACGTTGTAGTCCTTGAGGTATTTTCATTTTGTTATTACAGTTGTGTGTTTGTGGTGGTGGGGAAAGGGGCGTGTGTGAAGGGCAGAGGACAGCTGGGAAGCTGTTTTCTCCTTCCATCATGTGAGTCCCTGGGCTATAGCTCAGGCTTGGTGTTAAGTTCTTGTACCGCATTTTAAATGCTCATGCATTTACTCTTTGGTTTTATTTTTAAACCATGTGTATGTTTGTGTGTGTGTCGGGGGGCGGGTATGTGCATGTGAGTGCAGGTGCCCAGGGAGGCCAGAGACATTAGATACCCTGAGGTTGTAGTGACAGAGAGCCACCTCATTAAACTTGGATCCTCTGCAAAAGCAGTATGTACTCTTAACCAGCGAGTACGTCTCTCTAGCCTCGGGTTTCGTGTTTGAGATAAAGTCTCCTGTAGTAGCTCAGGCTGGCCTCATGGCAGTCCTCCTACCTCAGCATCCCAAGTGGGATTACAGGTATATAACTCACCACATCCGGTTCTGTTTCCTCTTGATGGGTAAGAATTGTTAGCATCTGTGGAGATTTAAGGGGAACCACTCTGAGTTGTGAGTCAGGTTTTACAGTTTCTTTCACTGTTAAATTGTACCCTATTTCCTAGGATTTTTCTGTAGCTAGAGCTTTCCTGCCTGGCCCACGGTCAGGGCAAATCTCTCTCACCTGCCAGTCCCACAGCCACTCAGACCCAACCAAGTAAACACAGAGACTTATATTGCTTACAAACTGTATGGCCGTGGCAGACTTCTTGCTAACTGTTCTTATGTCTTAAATTAATCCATTTCTATAAATCTATACCTTGCCACGTGGCTCGTGGCTTACCGGCATCTTCACATGCTGTTTGTCATCATGGCGGCTGGCAATGTCTCTGACTCAGCCTTCCACTTCCCAGAATTCTTCTCCTCCTTGTCCCGCCCATAATTCCTCCTGCCTGACTACTGGCCAATCAGTGTTTTATTTACTAACCAATCAGCAACACATTTGCCATACTGACCATCCCACAGCATTTTTCTTCTGTTGACTATTATGATTGGTGATTCTTTTTTTTTTTTAATTTTTTTAAGATTTATTTTTACTTTATGTGCACTGGTATCTCGTCTGCATGTATTTCTGTGTGAGGGAATTGGATCTCCTGGAACTGGAGTTATATAGATGATTGTGAGCTGCCATGTGGGTGCTGAGAATTGAACTCCAGTCCTCTGGAAGATCAGCCAGTGCTCTTAACCGCTGAGCCATCTCTCCAGGCCCTGGTGATTACTTCTGTATTCAGTTTTCCCTATTGTGTTTCACAGATTATTTTTCCTTAGATGAGTAAACTTGTCTCTGATGTATTTCTCATCTGTCTTGTAATTTCTCACTACACATCATATCCATTCTTGGTAGTGTATTTGATAATTAGAAATTTAATCAGTGGACCAGTTAACTCATTTATCAAGACATTGAAGCTGGCTGTGTGAGTGGATGCCATTTAACGTAGGGTGATGATTTAGCATACACTCTTACAAAGGTATTCATATTTTCTGACAGGGCTTGTGATGAACCCAGTACCGCTGAACTGAATGTTTCATAGACATTTGGGAAACTGTCCAGTAGTGCCATAGAGTGTTTGCTCCTGGAAAGTGTTACCAAAACTAAGCTGTTGAGTTTATTACTTACACCAGTGAAGGAGTGCCGTCTTTCCAGGGCTGGAAGTGTCTGTGTGGGTGGGGTGGAGTGGGTAAGAGGATGATGGGGCGATAGTGGCGGTAGTGACCTGATTGGTTTTTTGTTTATTTGTTTTTTTTCGAGACAGGGTTTCTCTGTGTAGCTTTGCGCCTTTCCTGGAACTCGCTTTGGAGACCAGGCTGGCCTCGAACTCACTGAGATCTACCTGCCTCTGCCTCCCGAGTGCTGGGATTAAAGGCATGCGCCACCACTGCCCGGCTTTAGTGACCCGATTGGAAGGAACAGCAGAATTGGAGTGTTGACTGTTTGGAGGCTGGTTATAGTGGGGACTTACCAAATTGCATAGATAATGGAATATTTTCTCTGGATTTGTCAAATGCAAACGGACTAGACATTGTTTAGGTATTTATTGCTTGTATGTATTGTATATAGTTATTGTACTTATTGTATATAGCTTTTCTGACATTAGTTATACCTTTTTTTCTTTTTATTAGAATAGAAAGGGAAATATGGTGATATTTTATTTGTGCTGAAATGTGATTTTATTTGTATATTAATAAATAAAGTTGCCTGGGGGTCAGAGCTAATAGCAAGCCTTTTAGGAAGTCTGGCAGTGGTAGCACACGCCCTTAATCCGATCACATGGCAGGCAAAGTCTCTGTGTGTTCAAGGACACAGCCAGCATGGAGATACATGCCTTTAATCCCAGTACCAACCACAGAGACCTGGAGGTCTGTTAGACAGGCAGTGACGAGGAAGTCGTGGTTGGGTTTAGAACCAATGAGAAGGCAGAACAGAAAGACAAAAAGACGGTCGCACAGGAGAAGGTCTGTCTCTCAGGGGAAGGACGGCAGCGAGTGGTAAGCTAAAGGCTATTCACTAGTGCTCTGACCTCTTGGGCTTTTAACTCTCTATTTGGCTCTGTGTTTTATTTAATAAGACCGTTTAGAGTTACATCTACAGAGGCTGGTTACAGTGTGGAGTTCAATGCTCAGCTCGATGGAAGTAGTGTAAGGCTCATGATAGAGTTGAAAGGTTAGCGGGCGCAGCAAGGCAAGCCTTTTTGGGTAAAAGAGTCAAACGGTTGGAAAGCGAACAATCATTTACTGCTATTTACTACTGAAACATTGAATAGTCTGGTGTTGGTTTATATGAGGTTTTTGGGGAAGTTCCTGAAGTGAACAATGAAGTTGTTCGAAACCCTTATCTTCCTGTCAGGAGTTTCCTGGAATAGTGAAGTCATTTTACTGCAGACAGCCGAATAGCTGGTTCATGTGGCCTGTGAACATAGTGTAGACAGTTGCGATTCTTAGCGCCCATTCTGAACCGCTACACTCTTGAAAATGTGTTTATAAAAAGTTAAAATCTTGGTCCCTTCTGTAATGGCAACACATTCTTTGTTTTTTGTGGTTTTCTTCTTGCTTGTTTGCTTTATGTTCATTGGTGTTTGCCTGCATGTATATCTGTGTGAGGGTGTCAGATCTTGGAGTTCCAGACAGCTATGAGCTGCCATGTGGGTGCTGGGAATTGAACCCCAGTCCTCTGGAAGAGCAGTCAGTGCTCTTAACCACTGAGCCATCTCTCCAGCCCCGACAATACAATACAATACATTTTTTTGTTTTGTTTTGTTTTGTTTTTCAAGACAGGGTTTCTCTGTGTAGTTTTGGTGCCTGTCCTGGATCTTATTCTATAGACCAGGCTGGCCTTGAACTCACAGAGTTCTGGCTGGCTCTGCCTCCCGAGTGCTGGGATTAAAGGTGTGCGCCACCACCGCCCGGCCCAAAAAAAGTTTTTAAGAATGATGGAGGGCTGGGGGCAGAGCTTAGTTAGTAATGCTTGCCTGCCTTGCAAACACGAGTACCTGAGTTTGATACCCAGAACCTGTGTTAGACAGATAGATAAATAGCCAGCCTGGTGTGCTGGTGAACGTGTGTAATCCTAACACTGGCAGATCTCTGGGACTCACCGGCCTCCCAATCTAGTCTACTTGGTAAGTTCCAGTCCAGTGAGAGACCCTGTTTCTAACAACCAGGTGGACAGCACCTGAAGGAATAATGCCTAGGTGGAGAAATATCTGTAGGCTCCGGGGAGAGTTTTCACTTACTGGTTCTTCTGTCCATGTACAAAACAGAGTCTGCTCATATAATTCCTCAGTCTCCTCTTAGTGCGTTCCTAGTGAGAAAGTCTGCTTACAGGTTACTTACTTGAAATCGAGAATATTTTTGTAGATTAAGTAACAAAAGTTACTTATTCAGTCACATTGGTTATGTTTGGGGACTGCAATTTCATGTGCTGTACAGACATTTGATGCTCATACTTTGGGAGTATATAGTACAAGAAGCTGTTGGATGTTACATACATGTCAGCCATGAAACCCAATTCTTACTAGATCTTATATTCTTTTGAGATCATTGTTAATTGCTTTCTTTTTTAAGGGGGAAGAAAGTATGGTTTTCTCATACTTCATTCTTCTCAGTGTCTGATTGAAGGAATCAGAAATGGAATGTAGGTTAGGCTTACTCTAAAACTTACTCTCAATTTCTGCTGCAGAGTAGATATCCTGTATGCTATAGAGTTTTCACCATTAGTACCAGAGTTGTTTGTAATAACATTTGACTAGGTAGTGAGAAATAATTCTGGTCCTATGTAGACAATTAAGTTGAATTCACTTAATTCTATCTACTTAATAGAAAATTCAGCCAGCCAGATATCTTGATGAGAGTTCTGATTAATTTAAAGCATTACTCCATCCATCCATCCATCCATCCATCCATCCATCCAGGACAGGATATTCCAGGTAGTCTGGGCTGGCTTCTCATTATTTAGTTTCCAGTCTGACCTATAATACATGATGTTCCTGCTCTGCCTTCCGAGTCCTGGAATTATCCATCCCTAGCTTCAAGTGTTACTGTTCTATTGTTTTCTTGTGTTCTGATAGAAAACTTTTCTTTGTATATTAAAAAATATGCATGTAAATATTTGGACATCTTGCTTTATTTTATATTAATATCTGACCCACTACACTTTTGTCTGTTTAACATTCAGAAGTTCCCTAACCAAGTGGGATTAGTACCATAGGATACAAATAAATTAAAACTGGAAACAGAGAAACAAAAAGCTGTGGCTGTTGTTGAATTTAGACAGATAGAATTTTTTTTTAACTGTCTTGATTGAGCTCTTAAAACCTGGCCTTGCTGTAGACCTCGTGAAGAAAGTAGCTGCCACCTTGTCATACTCTCTCTGTTTTTTTGTTTGTTTTGTTTGTTTGATTTTTCGAGGCAGGGTTTCTCTGTGTAGTTTTCGTGGCTGTCCTGGTTCTCGCTCTGTAGACCAGGCTGGCCTTGAACTCTCAGAGATCTGCCCGGCTCTGCCTCCTGAGTGCTGGAATTAATTAAAGGTGTGTGCCACTACTGCTCGGCTTATTCTCTCTGTTTTAAGATTGATGTGTGAACAATTTCTAATTTTCTGCCCAGCAGGTAATATAGAAGATTTAGCTTCCCCCCCAAATCATACACAAATTTTTCTGAAGGTGATGGTAGTTGTATAGTTTTGAAGTCAATGATGCAGTCTCTGGAAGACCTTTGGGAGAGTCTTCCAGTGTCTCTAGAATACTAAGAGTGCGCTTTTCCTTAACTGCCTTTCCTGCAGAAAAGCATCACCAGAAGATTGGGGAGGGCTGGCAGTTTTAGTGTGTCCCAGGGCCGCCACCTAGCTGAGTTTGTCTTACACCGACTTTAATAAAGGATTGGTTTAGAAAGATGTAACAGCCGGGCGGTGGCGGCACACGCCTTTAATCCCAGCACTCGGAGGCAGAAGTAGGCCTGGTCTACAAAGTGAGTTTGGAAAGGCACAAAGCTACACAGAGAAACCCTGTCTCGAAAAACCAAAAAAAAAAAAAAAAAAAAGAAAGAAAAACCAAAAAAAAAGGAAAAAAAAGAAAGATGTAACAGATCACTGTTGTGTCACAAACTATAGAGTGACTTCTGTAGCTGGAGAGTTTTCTCTCTGGGTCCCGCCAAGCCCCTGCAGTCCGACAGCCCACTTATAAAGTAAACACACAGACACTTATATTATTTAAACTGTTTGGCCTAATGGCTCAGGCTTCTTGTTAACTGTTCTTATATCTTAAATTAAACTACCTCTATTAGTCTATAAGTTGCCACGTGGCTCGTGGCTTACCAGTACCTTACATCTCGCTTGTCATGGCGGCGGCTGGCAGTGAGTGTCTCCCTCTGTCTTCCTGTTCTCTCAATTCTCCTCTCTGTTAGTCCCGCCTATACTTCCTGCCTGGCTACTGGCCAATCAGTGTTTTATGTATTGACCAATCAGCAACACATTTGACATACAGACCATCCCACAGCAGTGACCAGCTAACATGCATAGTCGTTCAGTTGAGAAGTGTCTTAGAGAGAGGGTAGACCGTCATCTACACAGTGTTCTTTTCCCCTCTCTGAACACAGTGAGAAAACCATGTTTATGTTTTGCCACAGATTCCAAATCCATTCTCATTGAAACCTATATAAGTAACTTGAAAATAGTTTTTGTGAGACATACTTTAAAAACATATGAAAGAAAGTATATAGTATTGTTTGGTCATAACTGAAAAATGTAGTGGATTTGAGTTTCATAGAACATGTTTTGACCAAACTTAACCCCCTACCCCAGTTCCTTCCAGATTCCCCTCTTCTCCTACCTACCTCACGTGTGTCCTCTTCTTTGCTCTTCTTTGGACTAATCAAGTCCAATTTGTGCTGCCCCTATGTTCTTGGGTATGGAGCACCCCACTGGAGTGTGGGTGTGTTGGGGTGACACTCTCCCAGCAGCTTTCAGTTGTCAGATGCACCTTGGCGAGGGGAAGGACTTCGTGTCTGCCTCCCTTCTGAGGCAGGGATTTGGTGTGGCATGGGAATTAAAGTCTTATTTTCATAGCTGTAAAATGTCCTTTAAAATATGTAAATATGTAGTATTACTTAATTTTCACTATTAGAACTAGTCCCACTTTAATTCTTACTGTTAGAGTTTAGATGTGATTAACTCTATCCTTTTTTAAATTAACATAATATTTTTATGGATTCTTTGGGAATTTCACATCATGCACCCCATCATACTTTCCAATCCTTCCATATCTGCCTCCACCTTGATCCCCCTCAAAATATAAATAAAAATAGGAAAAATGGAAAAGTCAAGAAAAAAAAACCCAAGTCCAATTTGTGTCATCTGTATAGTCACTGGAGCATGGTCCAACTCTTCAGAGGCCTGCCCCTTACATAGAGCTGAGTCCTTCCCCTTCCACACCCCTGCCAGAGGCCGTCAATTGTGGGGAGCTCTACTTCCGCATCCGTAGTACACTTTTTAAGAATTCTCTTTGATGGCTTCCTGCTTAGGCTGTTACTTTTGGGGGGTCAGTAGTTGTCACAGAAGCCGTCCGTTCGTCCGTGTCCCTCTTTCTCAGCTGTGTCCTCAGTCATTGCTGTCTCTGCAAAAGTAGATTCCTTGCTCTTTGTGGTCAGCGGGAGCATGGATCGTGAGCTTCCACGTGGTCTCTGACAACCGCACAGACTATGAACACGGCCCCCAGCTGCAGTAGGACCCTGGACCCCGCCAGGGCCCTCGGAGGCAGCCTAGACCATAGATATCAGCATGGCCTCAGGTGGCTGTGCAGGCCGCTGAGATCAGTATGGCCCCCATCGCCAGTATGGCCCATGGACAGACACCAACATGGTGTCAGGTGGCAGCCCAGCCCACAGACATCTGCATTGGCTTCAGTAGGACCATGAACCCAGACATGGCCCTTGGTGGCAACATGGAGGTGGACATCACCATGGTCTCAGGTGGCAGTGCAGGCCACTTACATCAACATGGCCCCCCTGTGGCAGCATGGCCCGTGGACATGAACGTGACTTTTAGTAAGCAGCACAGACCTTGAACATCCACGTGGATTTCAGGCTTCATCATGGCCTGGGGCAGCAGCATGGACCACAGACACTAACGTGGCCTCTGATGGCATCACAGACCGTGGTGGTCCTTCAGGGAGGTCCAGTCCAGAAAGTGAACTGTTGCTCATCTCGGGCCTCTGTCATTGCCCAGAGCCAGAGTGAGCGTGTTCTGGGGCTCCGGAAGTTCCAGGCTTCTGCACCCCACCCCGCTGACGCCACCTCCGCCCTCTCTCACGCCTGCCACTGGTGTGGAGTCTCCAGGTCTGCCTCTCCCCACAGCACACGCACCGCTCTGTTTTTCTGTCTTTCCAGCCTCTCCATCACATATTTGTTCATCCTAGCAGTGTTCATCTTGTGAGGTGGGGTGGCCTCAAATTTAATCTATTCTTTTTTTTTTTTTTTTTTTTTTTTTGGTTTTTTTTCGAGACAGGGTTTCTCTGTGTAGCTTTGTGCCTTTCCTGGGACTCACTTGGTAGCCCAGGCTGGCCTCGAACTCATAGAGATCCACCTGGCTCTGCCTCCCCGCGTGCTGGGATTAAAGACGTGCGCCACCAACGCCCGGCTGTAATCTATTCTTAAAAGATTTATTGATTTGATTTGTTTTGTTTTGTTTTTGAGACAGGGTTTCATTTTGTAGCTTTGGCTGGACTGGCTCTCACTTTGTATTTTAATTACGTTTACTTGTGTGTATCTGTGTTGGTATGTGTCAGATCCCTTAGAACTAGAATTACAGTTGATTGTGAACCATCAGACATGGGTGCTGGGAACTGAACTCAGGTCCTGGAAGAGCAGTACCTGCTCTTGACCACTGATCAATTTCTCTAGTCTCTTAAGAGGTCATTTAAAGGATGGATGATTAGCTAAATTTGATAGGATATATTTACAATATTATAATCTTAAACGTATCTTTTCATCTTTGTAGATTGCTGTACTTCTTTAGTTTGTCTTAATGAGATAGATATTCTAGAAACATTTCTGCTAATTAGAAGATAGATACAGTGTGAGTTCAGATATGCTGTGAATGAAAGGGCCTGGTGGCAAAGACTATTTAGGAGCTGAGTCAGGATCATCACAAGTTCAAGGCCTGCCTAGGTTTAGAGAGAGATCAAGGCCAACCTGGGTAACTCAGCAAGACGCTGTCTTGGGGGGTGGCGGGGGGAGATAAAACAAGAGCTGGGGATGTATAGCGTAGTGCTTCCCTAGACTGTCCAAGAGTCACTGCTCAAGAGACGTGGGACCCGGGAGAATGGAGCCGAGAAATGGGACAGATTAAAGTCCCACGCACTAGCCAACTTCTTAATTCAGAGCCTAGACAGTTTATTCTCTGAGGGTTAAATAGAGACGCCTGAGTAACGTTCTCATGAGTTCAAGCTGTATACAGTCACAAGGACAAGCCACATGTGGCAAAACCATGCTCTTCCATACAGGCATGTAAAGGATAGTTTAAACATTTAATCGCATACCAATGGCAAGCAATAGTGAGTGATCAGAGGTAAACTCAGTCCTCTCCACTGCACCCGGAGGAGCACAAACACTCCGAGGTCACAGGACTCTTGTCTTGTTTTCTTGGCCTGTTCTCATAGAACTCAGAACTCTCAAGTGACTCCATTCCTGGACCGTGTTCTAACATCTAAGATCCAGGTTTGCCATCCAGCACTACCAAATATATCCATACATACGTATATACACACATAGACAGATATACACACATGCATATATAATGAGAAAAAGTCTAGCCTGATGACTTGGTATTCCTTTTTTGTTGTTGTTGTTGTTGTTGAGTAACTAGAGGAGACACAAGGATTTATTTTTAAATGTTTCTGTCCTTAAGATACTGTAACAGTTTTCATTTATACAGCATATTTAAATCCTGGCAAAGGAGTTCAGAAGACCAGATTTTGGATTTGAAGATTTGTTGGGAATAGTCTTTAGAGAAGTGGGTTTTCAGTGTTTTTTAGTTGGGGACTTTCTTTATATATACTCTTTATATAAACTTTCTTTATATAGACTATATAGACCATTTAAATATTTTTACTAATTTAAAAGAATTTTATTTTTAAAACTTTCATGAAATATATTTCCCCCTTCCCCAACTCTTTCCAGATCCCATCCCTAGCTCCCCACTTCATATTCTTTCTGTTTCTTAAAATAAAAAACAAACAGAAAAACATACGCAAGACCAAAGCAAACAGAGAGAAAGTGAGAAGATAAAGCACAGAGTTCCTTGGTGTTGGCCAGCTCGTCCTGAGCACGCGGCTTGCCCTAGCACGTGGTTGACGTACCCAGCGTCACTCTGTTGGAGAAAGATGAGTTCTCCTCCCCACAGAAGCTGTCAGTTACAAATAGCTTCTTGGTTGGGTAGGTGTTAGTGGCTCTTCCTCTGCTCCTTGCACATGTCATGTGCGTGCCGTCACAGTCTCTGTGAGATCATGTGTATGTCAGCCCTGTAGTGACTGGAACAAGTTGTCTCCTAGAGTCTACCACCTCTGGCTCCTGAAACGTTTCTCTTCCTTCTTCCCCATAGATCCCTGATCCTTGAGGGGAGGGGCGGGATCTACACATCCCGTTTAGGGCTGAGTTCTCCAAAGCCTCTAACTGTCTGCATGTTGTCTAGTCTCTGTTAATTGCCATCTGGTACAAGAAGCAGCTTCTCTGCTGAAGGTTCAGTATACACTGATCGATAGATATGGCAGTGTGTTGTTAGGAGACACTCCTACACATATTTGAAGACCCTCAAGAGCTTTGGTTTATGTGGTTTGTATCTGTCTGCCTACTAGAAATGAAAACAAAATTTAAGTGATAAGGAAATGCTATTTATTGAAAAATAACAAATATTACAAGTTAACATGCTTTAAAAGAGAGGTGACTTTTTAAAATAATGAAGAGTCCCATTATTTACATAACATGAAAAACTTGTTAAAATGTAAAAACAGCTGAATTGTTACATCATAGTGCATATTTTCGCATTTAGTCTATTGAAACAGTTTATGAAACACAGCCTGTGGAAAACCCTGCTGTGTATGTGTGGGAGAAGTGTGGGAAAGCCAATAAATTCTTTGCATTATTCTGAGAATTGCCTGACCCCCTTGCAAAGATCCCCTCATCTTTGCTTTAGAGCACAATGAAATTGGGTCCTCTGGAGTTGCACACTATCACGGGCCTTTTCTGCCCTGTAGTAGTCACTCACCAGATTTCTTTTCTGGAATTGACTGTCATTGGATAAATTCACTTAGGTCTGTATAGACTTTGTTTGGATGTGGTAAGGTCTCCTAACTTATGATTGTAATCTCAGGCACATTCTTTGATTTGGAATGTCTTTCCTCCTGGAAAATGGGAAGAGCAATAACAAAGAAAGTTTTCATGGCAATCAAATCAAGTAATTAATACACAGTTTCGAATCATCTCTCTCTGGTAATACTACTACCTGAAATACGTTATAATTTTGTCACATGTATTTTGGGCTATGTGATGGCTATTCTTGCTTGTCAACTTACATTTGGGACTAAAACCCCCAAATGGAGGATATACCTATGAGGGATTTTCGATTAATTTGAAGTAGGAAGATCCACTTCTAATCCAGATCTTTGAGGTAAGAGGACAGACCTTTAATCTAGATCATGAGGCAGGAAGACACACCTTTAATCTGGGCCACACCTTCTGCTAGAAGCCTATAGAAGGACATGGAAGAAGGAAGCTTTTGCTCTTCCTGCTTGTCCTCCCTTGCCTGCAAGTCCATTCCTTCACTGGCATTACAACCTACTTCTTCAGATTCAACCTCTACTGAAGATCAGCTGAGACGTCCCGCCTTGTGGACTGAGCAACTTCTGGATTCTTAGATTTTCTGTTCATAGGCAGCCATTGTTGGATTATCTGGACAGCAGCCAGTAATTCATTCTAATGAATCCCCTTTCAATATATATAAAGAGAGATTCATTCTAAAAGTTCTGCTCCAGAACCTTGACTAATACAGCCTAATTTGGTTACATTTACAAAATATACTAAGCAGTGAATGTACTGTGTCTCTTAAATACAAGTTATTTCAGGGAAGTGTTTGGTTTTTGTTTTGTTTTATTTAAAGTTACTCCTTTTCTGTCTTTTTGTCTAATACTTATATGGTCCCTCCAGCAATGTCTTCCTTCTCCAAGGCGCTCAGGATGTATGGTTAGTAATGAGAGATACTTAGAAACTTGCCATGTGCTGGGATTAAAGGCAAGTGCCACCACCATGCCTGAACTATGCTGATTTTTATAACTCCCAGCAGAAAGAAAAAGTTATGAAGGGCCCAACTGATTCATGTTTGTTCATGCTTGTGAGCAAAGGCATGTGCTCATTCTATTCTGGATTATACTATGGAGTGGTTGAGAGTCTGGACAATCGTTTTTAAACTACTTGGGTTTCAAGTGGCTTCTCTGCTAACTTGCTGTAACTTGTTCCGGATTTTTAACTCTTTGCTTGGTAAGTTTCTTATGAATAAAATGAGGCTAATTTCAGCAATGTCATCTCGAACACTCTGGCATATAATACTGCTCAGCTGCTTTCCCCGTTACCAAAGACACTGAGAAGGGACTAGAAATCATTTCTTTGATAGTGCTAACGCTAGCACCCCCAGAGAGATCACGTTTTTTAGAGTGACTACTGGAAATTTGTAAGAGGAAAAGTTCCTTTGTTCACCTCTCTACTGCTTAAGTCGTATTTTATTACTTTGAATGACACCAGACCTTACAGTACTTAGAATGTGTTTTACCTGAACTTATACTTGAAATGCCTTTTTCTTTGAATTTGTAGGTACTGTTTCAAGAGAAATCGGTGACTGAGGAAGTTCTTCAATTTAAGCAAAAATTATTAACGTATTAATTGTACAAAATAATGGATTCCATTTATTTATTTATTTATTTATTTATTTATTTATTTATTTATTTTCTATTTAGTTTGGGAGAGTTTGCCTGGAGTGGCAAGTGCCATGTATATGAGGACAGTTTGAGGAATCAGTTCTTTCCACTCCAGGTTTTGAGGATCAAATTCAGGTTGTCAAGCTTGATAGTAGGTGGTGGTGTGTGTGAGTGTGTATGTCTGTGTGTGTGTGTAAGTGTAAGTGTAAAAAAAACCCCTCTGAGCTATTTTCACCTACCCCATAATGTGTTTCATGACGACATAGTTTTTCTTTTGTTTTTTTCAAGACCAGGGACTCTGTGTAGTCCTGGCTGCCTGGAATTCGCTTTGTAGACCAGGCTGGCCTTGAACTCAGAGATCTGCCTGGCTCTTCTGGGACTAAAGGTGTGCTCCACCGCACCTGGCCTCATGATGACATTTTCATACATTAGCTCCCTCCTGCCCATCCTCGTTTATGTATTAATTTTGTTTTTTGGGGTCAAGGTTCCTCTGTGTAGCTCTTGCTTTTTTTAGGATTTTGTAAATTCTCTCTTGATTTTGTTATTCTCCTACTGATCATTCAGACATTTTATTGTTAATTTCTCATGATATTTGTATCGCTACTCCTGCTACTGACTTTTATTCTTATCCCTTATAACCTGATGACAAATATGTCATTCCTTTTATATTTGAAGACTTGCTTTATGGCCTAAGGTAGGATCTATTTTGGAGAAGGTTCCATGGGCTGCTGTGAAGAATGTATATTCTTCAGCTTTGGGGTGGAATATCCTATAGGTCGTCAGTTAACGTTTTGGCATGTGCTCTAGTTTTAACTGAAATTTTCTGTTGTTTTTTCAGTCTGTCTTGATCTGTCTTTTGAGGAGAGTGTGGTATTGAAGTCACCTACATTACTGTATATGGACCTATATGTCCTTCTGTGTCCAGTAATGTTTGTCTTATAAAACTGGGTATTGGCCGGGCAGTGGTGGCTCATGCCTTTAATCCCAGCACTTGGGAGGCAGAGGCAGGCGGATCTCTGTGAGTTCGAGGCCAGCCTGGTCTACAAAGTGAGTCCCAGGAAAGGCGCAAAGCTACACAGAGAAACCCTGTCTCAAAAAACCAGGAAAAAAAAAAAAACAAAAACAAAAAAAAACTGGGTATGCTGATACTCAGTGCATATGTATCCACAGTCATTGTATCTTCTTAGTGGAGTATTCCTGTCATTAATAGTGACCTTTAGCTCTTCTGACTTAGTTTGCCTTTGAAGTTGCCTTGAAGGATAGCAGTATAGTTATTGTGCTTACTTTTAGTTTTCATTTGCCTCTGATATTTCCTCTCCTTTCACTTTTGGTCTGAGTATCTTTGCCAGTGGGCCGAGGTTTTTTTAGTGACATCAAAAGACTTTGCTGGCAGTTCAGTTAGCAGTCTTTGTCTTTTAATTGGAGTGTAAAGACCATTTACATTAGAGTCATTAGTCAAACTTTGTGCCTATTTCTTTCTTCTTTACCTTAGAACTTGGCTGCCTTACATTATTAATAATGTTTGATTTTTTCCCCCTCCCCAACCCAATGCAGCTTATTATTTCCTCAGCACTCGAATGCTGGCTCGATGGTCGTGAACTACTTTACACTCATGGAAGGTCGGTTTCTCCTTTCATTTTAAAGGTTGCCTTTGTCTGATATAGTATGGGTGACAGTTTAGTTCATGGCTTGAAATAACGTCGGTCCACGCCCTCCTGGCCCTGGGATTCTGCTGAGAGGCGTTCTGATTGTTTGCTTTTATAAGGAATTTGACACTTCTTACTTGTGGCTTTCAGCGTTCTTTCTTGTCCTGTTCTCTTGGCATTTACAGGAGGACACAGGGGGGTTAAATACCTCTGGATTTGGAGATCTGTTTCATTCCTGAGGTTTCTGACATTTTCTGCTTTTGTTTCATTGACTAGATTTACTGAGCTGCTAGTCCGCATCTTTAATTCACTGTTACCCATTACTGATCGGCAGGTTTGTTTTCTTTATGTTGTCCCGAATGCCTTGGTCTTGAATGTTGTGCCCTTACTGCTCACTTGCTTTCTTGTCCACTCTTATGCTCACTGTCTCCCTCTCCTTCCCCATCTCCTCTCCGTCTCCCTGCCCCCCCTTCCTATTTATGTTTCCGTGTTAAAATTCCTCCACCTTTTGTCCATCCCTGGAACTCTTTATTCTACAAGGTCTAGTTAATTGATGGTGCCTTAAACTGAGTTTCAGATTGATTTATTGATTTCATATTTTCCCTGCAGAACCTCCCTCTTTGTTGACTATCTCATCCAAATTGTTAAATTTTTCATCTCAGTCATGTATTGACATCTTTACTTCATTTATTGGTTTATGAGTCTTTTTTAAACTTTAGAATTCTTTGTCTGATAGTTCATCTATTTCAGTACTCTTGGGTTAAAGAATCTTTGTAGGTGTAAGATTTCGTTGCTTTTTCATTTTTATCACCTTTTTTGTGTTGTGATTTATGCATATGTTGAAATATATATCTTTTCCATTTTATATTGTGGTCTTGTTGTGGGTTTCGAATGAGAATGGTCCCCGTAGGTTCATATTTGGGTTTCTTGGTCCCTAGTTGGTGGAACTGTTTTGGGAAGGATTGGGAGGTGTGGCCTTGTCAAAGGAAGTGTGTCACTAGGGGTGGGCTTTTTGAAGTTTCAAAAGCTCCTACCAGGCCCAGTCATAGTCTCTGTCTGTCTGTTGGTCTTGTCTGTCTGTAAGTACCCCCACCCCCCCCACCCCCGCTTGTGGATCACATGTAAGCTCTCTGTTACTGCCCCAGCACCATGCCTGCCCGTTGCCATGTTCTCAGACCTGATAGCATGGATTCACCTTCTGAAGCTATAAGTAAGCCCCTAATTAAATGCTTCCTTTTATAAGTTGCATTGGTCATGCTGTCTCTTCACAGCAAAAGAACAGTAACTAAGACAGATCTTAGATAGCATCCTCTCAGAAGGACTCAGTCCTCAGTCCTCCTCAGAAAGGAGGAAAAACAACCACAATCACAGTAACAACAAAAAGAAACCTGATACAGAAATATTGTAAAAATAAAGTCACTTATCACTCTACCCATAACCATAGGAAAGGAAATGTCAAAAATAATGCAAAATAAGCTCTGATGTTAAAAATTTATTATAAAAGTCGATCAAAGGAGAGGAAAGTGATACAGTTAAGGAAAAGAAGAAAAAGAACAGAGGCGCAGTTGAGGAAGCAGAAGAGAATGGTGAGAGGTTTCAAAGGCACTGTCAGAGAAGTGGAGTGTAGCTGGAGAGAAGTCAGTCTCCCTCAGAGGAGATAGCCTGGCTGTCAGCCGCACTCCAGGCAGGCCCGTGTTCAGGAGTAGTCAACCAGCACAAAGCGTTCTCCACGTTTGTTGTTCTGTTTTTAAGAGAGAAAGAACATGAAGTTGGGAGAGTGGGAAAGTGAGGAAGAGAAAAGAGTATAATAAAAACACGAAATTCTCAAAAATAAAAACAATATACAAACAAAAATTGAAATGCTAAAATTATAGCAAAAGGAAGACAAGCGATTAAAGACCTTTTCTTCCAAATCCTCTAGCGTTGGAGTAAGCCGTGACTGGGAACTGGGGACAGACTGGGTTGTTGCTGCAGTCTGGTGCCTTTGCGCTTTGTACTCATTGTAGGTAGAGGTTGGTGCTGTGTGGTCTGAGGGCTGGGCCATCGAGGGGATGCTGCCAGCGTCACTGCTCCGTCCGCTGTAGACACTTCCCACTGCAGGCTCACAGGAGCTTTCTGGCCTGTTGGCCATCAGATTCTTGCACACTCCAGAGACCCTCCAGTTGGTCTGCCTGGGGGTGGCCCGCATCCCACCTGAGTGATGGTGAGTATGTCAGGGAGGTGGTAAGGTAAACAGCACAGATTCTGCACTGGACGGAGAGAGCTGAGGGATCTGAGCTCTGCCTGCCCATCCCACGGCTTTCAGACACTGCAGGAGGAAGGGAGCTATGGAAATTAAGGAATCTAGCAGATACGGCCTCGTGAGCCAAGCCCAGAGCAAGCACAGAGCTCTCCATCTCCACTAATCGCCAGGCCATGGGTTTTGCTGCTTACCACAGAGGGCAGGGCCACCAACACCTCGTCCTCCATAGCCTGGGCTCTCTGCTGCTTAAAGATTTGAGCTGGTTCACGTCTCACCCTTCCTCATCCATAACTGTTTCTTTTGTGACTTCTCCCATCCAGATACTGTGGCGGGCTCCCTGGCTTGTGACTGTTATCTAGTGTTCAGGTACCTGGAGTAGCTAGTCTCCAGCAACAGACCTTGTGGTTGCAGCCTCAGCTTCTACCCACTGGGAACCCATGTTGGAGCTGGGACTGTTTGCAACTTTTCTGTGTGCCACCTCTGTTCTGCTGTGCCTTTTTAATATCTGGTCACCTCTTCTTGATCCCCAGCACTCTGTTCTCTCCTCAGAATACAGCCCTTCTCATTTACACAGTGACGCTGCGGAAACTTAGTTTTCCATCATACTTCTGAAGACTATAACAATATTTAGAGTACCTCAACTCCATTCCCACTTATTGAGAGAAAAATTGTCTGTTGATGGCTCTAAATACTAATAATTTCCCATAAACTTTTAAATAACTCTTGAAGGCTATGGTGACTGCTGTGTATCCTGGAAGTTGTCTGGTTAACTCAAGAATATTGCCTATAGTCCAAGACTGAGATTGATTTTGTTGTCTTTGGTATATTGTTTTGGGTCAAGCGTCAGGATAGTACACATTAATATTATTTTTTCCAGGTTCATAGCATCTTTTGAAAATGTCATTGCATTTAATTCTTCTGATTACAGGAAAGAATAAACAAGAGTAGAAACCTTTTTCTATATTTTATAACACTGGGGATATTGAGAAAAAAGGGATGATGATGAAATGCTTACATAGAAGGTAAATACGTATCAGAGCTCTAGTTTAAGCTTAGAAAGAGATGCCCAAAGCAAGGAGATGCTGTTACTTTCCCATGCCTAGGCTTAATTTTTTAAAAAAGGGTGAAGTCTGTGTATCAGGAGAAAAAGGTCATATTTTCTCTTTGCTTAAAAAAAATCTGTGTTTTTGAAAGCAGTTAGAACCACAAAAAGAGGTTGACTTTGGACTCTTTGGGAGGCATTTTCATGATTCAAGCACTTTTGAGATCTGTTTAATTGAGTATTGTCACTGTGATTAAATGATGGTTTTTCTTCTAATATTTGCATAAAGTAAAACACCTCTGGTCTTACTGCTCATGAGTGCTGGAGAACCTTGGTGTTGTGCTTAGATTTTTGTTTCCATGTATGTGCTTGTGAACCCATTGGCTTATATCTGATCACATTTAAATCACGCTCTTTTAAAAACAATTATATCAGACAACACGATAAAGACAGAAGCTGATTTTGTAACATCAGATCAGACTTACATTATTTTTTATTTATATGATAAGCAGTAAATCTTAGTAAATACCATATTTCAAAGATAATTGTAAGCATAAGCATAAGAAAGCTTTTGAGATTCATAAGTGAATTTATTTTTTGAAAAAGAAATCTCATGTGAAATGTATTTATTATATTAAAGATGATGGACAGATAGGAACATTGTAATTGCAAATAATATTGGATTTTTTCCTGTTTACCCCTTTTCCATTATATCATTTAAAATTGCAAGGATCTTTATTACTGTTTATCAGCATTGCATTAGAAAGTTTAAATTAAGCTTGTTCTTCAGTTAAGAGATTTGTCACATGTTTAATAGTTTTAAGTATTTTAGGTGGCATTAGTGACAAAGTGCAGTGGTCACTGGGGGCATTGCTTTAGAAATGAGTAAGGGCTAGTGAGATAGACGACTCAGTGGTGAAGAGCCTTGCTGTCAAGCTGGTGGCCTGAGTTCAGTCCGTGAAACACGTGGTGGGAGGCGAGGACATCCGTAGTTGTTCTCTTACCTACATGCATTCATATAGAAATAAGGGAATAAAAATATTGATGTGAGTGAGGTGTGGGAGAAACTCTTCCGACAGTCTCTAGTCTAGTGTGTGGCTTTTCCTCCATAAGTCTGGTGGCCCTGGCGTGTTCAGTGCTAACCCCTGGAGAGACTTCTGTCTAGTTTGGCCTGAATTTTTTTTCCCATCAGTTTGTCAGCTTTACTTATGATTATATTTACATAGTTTAATCAGACACTACCTAAACTAATGAAACGTTAATGCATAAAGAGTAACTTCTGTGAGAAAAGGCTTGGCATTCGATGTGAGGAAGAGAACTAAGAGTCTGGAGAGGTTATAAATATCCACGTGAGTTGGCCGTGGTTGCTTCACGCCTGTTTTCAAGTTTGCCTTCACTTGTAATGAAACCAGCTAGAAATGGTGTTTGTTGGTGTGTGGTTTATTTATATAAGGAATTTTTATGGGGGATCCAGGCTTTCATCTAGGAATGGACTGGTAAGCGCATTTGAATGCTTTATGTTAAAAGGTTTAGGCTCTCTCTCTCTCTCTCTCTCTCTCTCTCTCTCTCTCTCTCTCTCTCTCTCTCTCTCCCCCTCCCTCTTTCCTCCCTCTCCCTCCCCCCAAATGTGTTTCCCTGAACTACTAACTAGATTAGGCTGGTCCTAAGTTAATCTGTTCACTAAATTCTTTTTCTTTTTGTTTCTTTTTTTGGGGGGGGTGGTGGTTTCGAGACAGAGTTTCTCTATGTAGCTTTGGCACCTTTCCTGGAACTCACTCTGTAGTCCAGGCTGGCCTTGAACTCACAGATAGCAGCCTGGTTCTGCCTCCCACGTGCTGGGATTAAAGGCATGCCCCATCACCACCTGGCCTCACCAAATTCTTATCTTGAGCATATTTCTCTTGGATTCTAACTTAGAAGAACGTTAATGGTAAGAGTGAAGTACTTTGTCAAAAGACTTTAACATAGATTTTATAACAGAATTGGAGTGATACATTGATTTTGTAGTTAGTGCACCTTGTCGGGTCTAGCACCTGTGGTAACCCTTTACATCCATGCTGCTTTTTGTTGTTTTGTTTTTGAAGGACTCTGTAGTTACCTAGGAGTTGGAGGCTCTTCTGATCCTTTCCAGCAGCCTTCTGAAATTTTTTTGGGGGGGGATGGAGGGGTGATAGGCGTCCTCATATATTTCCTTCAGCTGGTGTTTCTAGGGTAGACCCTTGGACTCTTGACCAAGTGCAATGGCTTTATACAGAGGTGTCAAAACACTTTGTTTTCGAGTGCATATTAAAGCATGAAATACTTCCACAACTGGAATATAAAAGGCGGCTATTTTCTATTTTTTTCTTAGTAAGTGAGGAGTGGAAAATAGCCTTCAGGAATAAGCAGTAATGGGATTGGCTTGCACTCAGATTTCTGAGGCACGGTGCCCAGAGAAGGCTGCAAAGCTGTTTTGCTGGCTGCCTACTCTGGAGCAGCTGACTAAGCCCTGCCGAGCACATTGATCTGTCCTGATTGCTTCCCTCCTAGAGCAGAGCAAGTTAACACAGTTTAACTACAGAGCCACGGGAGACGCTCCTGACCTCAGGGGGACCTCTTCCCTACCTTTGAAAGGAGGAGTGTTCTTGTCATTTCCAAGTCTAGTCACAAGGTACTCGGGAATAGATAGCCACATAAAAAGAATGACATTTCAGTGATTTCTCACACAGGCAGATCTTTTTGGGTTTTTGGTTTTTTGAGACAGAGTTTCTCTGTGTAGCTTTGCAGCCTTTCCTGGAACTTGCTCTGTAGACCAGGCTGGCCTCAAACCCACAGAGATGGCCTGCCTCTGCCTCCTGAGTGCTGGGATTAAAGGCGTGCGCCGCCACCACCCAGCTGTGAACCAGTGTCCCTTGATATACATATTTGCGCGCGCGCGTGTGTGCGCGTGCGTGCGTGCGTGCGTGCGTGACCAGAAGTTGACATTTGGTTTCTAACTCACTTACCCTCTCCACTTTACTTCTGGGGAGGAGATCTCTGATTTTGGTCACCCTGTCTCTGCATCCTCATCACTAGGGTTACAGATGCCTGCTTCTGCAGCTGGCTTTTACGTGGGTACTGGGGGTCCAAACTCAGATCTCCGCATTTGCTCAGCAAAGTTACCACTGAGTGCTTTACCCCAGCCGTGACGTATACATTCTTAAACCCATGCTTCTCATTGATAAATCTAGGTCTGTCGTTCTCTGAACTAGTCACTGTAAAGGTTTAATTTAGTTTTTGTTTGTTTGCTTATTTTTTGAGGCAGAATAGCGTTCTGTAGTCCATGATGGCCTGGAACTTACCATTTAGCACAGACCAGCCCTGAAGTCATGGCAACCCTTCTGCCTCAGCCTCCCAAGTGTTGGAATTGCGCTATGAGTCACCATGCCTGTCTTTAAGCTTTATTTAGCAGACATTTCAACTTTGTTCCTTCTCTTACTTGCCTGATAGGATAGATAATTTCACTTACAGAATATTATAAATTGCTTTATTGATGAACAACAGAGTATGGCGATCAATTTCCAAGTTAGAAGTTGTAGATCAACTTTTTCCCATTAATCAATTAAAGAATAACCTTAAAGGTGTTCTAATTCATTAATTATAACTCAAATTTCTTTGATTATTAATAATAAATTCAGGAGCTCATACTGTGATCCCTAAATTGAACAATTAATCGTAGAGTTGAAAACTGCTACTTCACTTGGTTAAGTTTTCCTGCTACCAAAGAAACTACCATTATGCCAGAGATCCGTGCTTGACTCTAGAAGGACATATTCTCGAGCAAAATAAGAGTAGAAATCATTAAAAATATCATGAAATAAGGAAAGAAAGGAAATAAGATTAAAAAATACATGTATGTGATTTTATGAATTTAACATGTTTCTACTTAGAATATTTATCTGAAGTTATATGTACTTTAACTGTACCTTCCTGCTAGTTGGTGGTGTCTGTGTTTGGTTTCTATTGTTGTGATAAAACACTGACTGAAAGCAATTTTGGAAGGAAAGGATTTAATTCATCTTGCATTTCCAGAAAACAGTAGAGTAATAAGGCAGGAGCCTGGAGATAGGAACTGCAGGAGAGGTCTTGGAGGAATGCCGCCTTGCTCTCCATGGCTTGCTCAGCCTGCTTCCTTATAGAACCCCAAACCACCTGCTCAGACGTGACCACACATAGCAGGCTGGGCCCTCCTACAGCAGTCATTAATGAAGAAAATGCCCTATAGACTTGGCTTGCAGTCCACTCTGATAGAGGCCTTTTCTCAGTTGATAACCTGAGTTTGTGTCGAGTTGACCAAACCCAACCAGCACAGATGGTCACCTATAACTTTGGCTAAGTACTCATAAGGTTACTGATATGTACTTAATGTTTCTGATTGTTCAAAATTATGACTCCTTATACCTGGTTGAAATTCTGATTTTTTTAAAAAATATTTGTATGTGTGTATCTGTGTGTATATGCACACACACGTGAGTGCCCACAGAGTCAAGAAGAGGGCACTGGGTCCCCTGAAGTTGATGTGGGTGGTGGGAACAGAATTCAGCTCCTTTGTAGGATCACTAAGCATTTTTTTTTTTTAGATTTATTTATTTATTTTATATGCGTTGGTGTTTTGCTTGCATGTATGTCTGTGGAGGGTGTTGGATCCCCTGGGACTGGAGTTAAAGACAGTTAGGAGCTGCCATGTGGGTGCTGGGGACTGAACCTGAGTCCTCTGTGGGAGCAGCCAGTGCTCTTAACCACGAAGCCATTTCTCCAGCCCCCTCACTAAGCACTCCTAACCACTGAGCCATCTTTTCAATCCCCTGCTTTTTATAAAGAACAAAAGTTAAATCCTAGCCTCAGCCAATTAACTTTAAAGAAGCATGAGTTACTATTAATTTTGGTGCGCAGTACAATTTAAATGTTCTGTAAACCTAGTATGTGTTAATGCGTGCCTGTAATCTCAGCATTTGGGAGGCTGAGGAAGGATTGTGAGTTTAAGGCCACCCTGGGCTATATAGTAAGATGTTAGCCTTAGAAAAGATGGGAAATAAAGATTTTTTGTGTCTTCTACAGTAATCACTAATGCTAAAAGATATTACAAGCTTATAAAATGTGTAACAACACTAAAGTACGCTATTAGTACAAAAAAATGAAGACAGAGGTCAAAGAGTGGGACAAGCAGCAAGTAGGAAAATATGGTAGGCAGCATGTACAATTAATGCAGATGGACGGAACACTTTCCTGAGAAGGAGGATTAGGGCTAGGGATGTAGCTCATTGTTGGAGTACACACTTAGCATGCATGAGTTTAGCTGGATAAAAAAAGCATAAATGGAGACTTTATAGGAAAAGAGGTAAAACAATACCATGTAAATGTTAACCCAGAGAAGGCTAACGTAAGTGGCTGTACTAATGTGAGAAGGAAATGGGGCATATTTATAGAACAGACTCCAGATAAGCAGTGAAAAGCCACACAACAGGAATAGCCTCAGAGTTACGCCCAGGAAAGAAGTTACATGTAGCAAAAATATACTTTTACCCCGGGGTCCAGTGTGGCAGTCTAAAGAAGTTGTTGAGATAGGGTCTCAGGTAGCCCCTGGCCAGCCTGTAGGTGCTCGCTCTGTAGCAAGACTAGCTCTGAGTTCTGGATCCTCCTGCCTCCCTCTTGTGAGTACTGGGATTACAGGCCTGTTACCACTCCCAGGTACCTTCTGTTGTTGGTGCTGACGTTTTATTCAGTCTGGAGTCCAGGTGGCCTGAAACTCACTATGTAGCCCAGACTGGCCTGCCTCTCCGAACCCCACTCCCCACTCCTGCTACCCCCCCCCCCTTCTTCTAGACAGAGTTTCTCTGTGTAGCCCTAGCTGTCCTGGAACACACTCTGGGTGATCTTTTGCCTCAGCCTTCCCAGTGCTGGGACTACATTGGCACGAGCCACCTTCTTAGAGGTTACTGTCTTCAGGGAGTTGCTGTCATAAAACTGCTTGGTCACCTAGCTCTGTGAGGTTCAGCATTGTTCAGATGTGCCAAGCTGAAACAGTGTCTTGTATTTTTCAGTTCAAATAGCTCACGTAGGTAGCATTTCATGGAACCCTTGACTTACTGTGTGGAACCCCGCTTGAATCACTTGTCTTGGAGTTCTGATTATAATCATGCTAATTGGTGACATTTATTTAAACTCAGAACTGGAGGGTTATGAACTTTGACTGTGTATAAGGGGGTGTATCTGTGAGTCAGTCTGTGATTGCCTTTGCATATAAGCCTGTCCTGAGGTGATATTCCTTTAGCACTGCAGTAGTTGATTGGGGGGACAGGACAACTTCTTCACTGACTTCTAAACTGTGAAAGGACCCACAAACACGGACTTTAACTTACAGCATTTTTTCCTCACTAGTTTGTGCAGTGATGCTGTGATCTGTAGTTGGTGATACCTTATGAGGTATTTTTAAAACAACAAACATTAAATGTTGACAGAGAAAGACAACCTTTCAGCCAGTTTGGACACAAAGGTGAATAAGGCTTAGTTTAAGGGGACAGTGACTTATGTTTAAAAGTAATGGACTAGGATTCATCTAAGATTTTAACAGTCCGGCTGTCCACTAATCCGTATCAATCTTTACCTCTGAATGCTGCACAGATGGGAATGTACAGTTCCCATGTGGATGCCAAATTGAGACTGAGGCCTTTCTTCCAGCTCTTGAATTTCTGATTTTGTTTTCTAAGATCTATACTTTGTTTTTACTATGAAGTAGAAAAGGTTATTTTTTTAAGTTTGGTTTTATTAAGGTAGTTACCTTTATGTTGGCATATATTATTTATGTAATTACTTCAGAATTCACAAGAGAAATATCAAACATTCCTAACTAGGTAGGCTTTTATAACCAAATATTTGCATAGTGTTACCATAAGTACGTAAATGGAGAAATAAAATCATCAGGTGGTTCTGACTGCTAATCCATGTTTTCATGGCCCCAGACACACATGCTAAGTTGATGCTGTGTAGATCAGGGGTCCTACAGGCTGTGTTGAAACTGTTTCTCTTTTGCTGAAGTCCTTTGTTACATTCTGCCTAGAGAAAGAACAGCTGAGTGAAGGAAGAGGAGCTTGTGGGAGCAGAGATTGTTCTGGTCACGTCTTTCCTTACACTGCCCCCACATGGAGCTCTGGCCTAGCAGGAGCAGCATAGCCCATGATCCCAGTGTGCGTGTTCTGTGATCCCAGTGTGTGTGTTCACTGCCCTCGCCATCTTAGATACAGTGAGCATCACCTAGGCATGGCCCCTTCAGGGATCGGCATGTGGCCATTGCTGGGCCCCCTTCATGCAGCTCTTGGCTTCTGGCGTCTGCGAACAACTGACTCTTTTCAGAGGTTCAGTTTTTACAGTTTCTGTTTCAAGGCTCCGAATTGTAATAATTCCAGCTGCTTCCTCTTTGTTTCCTTCAGCTGTGTTGATTTTCCGTGATCACTTGTCTCTTTCTTTTTCTTTTTCAGTCCTCCAGTTCCTGGTTAGCAATTAGATTAAATTCTTGGGGCTGATGAGCTGGCTCAGTAGGTAAAGGTTCTTGCCACCCAAACTGATGACCTGAGTTCAATCCCAGAGATCCAGTGGTGGAGGGAGAGAACCGACTTATACAAGTTGTCCTCTGACCTCCATACCTGTGTTCATACATACACACATACACAAATAAATAAATGTAATAAAATATGGAAAAATCTGTTAAAATTATACGTGTGATATTTGTCCTTTTATCATAGCCTGTCTAATACATTTGTCAAAGTAATAGGACATTACCAACCCAGGTGCTGGGGATGATACTAGTCCATCTTTCCCGTGGTAGTTATTGGGCGGCTTCTGCTGTCTGTGTGTTCTGTTAGGTGGCCTCTTCTGTGGTCCCAGAGGTGTTTGAGCAAATGTCGTCATAGTTGTGTTATTTTTCATCTCAAAGGCAATGGTATTGTTTTGTTTTCTCTACCTAGTCCTTAATATAAATAAGATCTGTATACATGAGGTACACAGTGACTGTTAACGAATGAGCATACTTGCAGATCACTGTGGAGGGCAGAAGTCATGATAAACAGTATCTGCTGAAGGGGAGGACCTTACTGTGGTGATACATTGTGTTCCCCATTAAAGCTTGCCAGAGATCAGAGGACAGAGCCAGCCAGTAGATTAGACATAGAGGTCAGGCAGTGGTGACACACGCCTTGAATCTAAGGAAGTAATATGGCAGGACATAGAAAAGTATATAAGGCATGAAGAAACAGGAACTCTCCGGAGGCTGAGGATTTCATAGAGGTAAACTAGTAGGCTAGCTGTTCTGCTTCTCTGATCTTTCAGCTTTCACCCCGATATGTGGCTCTGTTTTTTTTGGTTTTTTTTTTTTTTGAATTATTATTATAAGACATTTTCAGATTCGTGCTACATCTTATTTTAACAGCTGGCATCTGAACTTCCTCAGAACTTGAAACTGGATCCTCATGTTGTAACTTATATGAAACCCCTCCAGAAGCCACATACCAGAGGCTTCGCTGGGCCTTTCCACCTCAGTTATCCTGAGATTGAACCTGCTCATTCTTTTTTGTTGGCTTGTTTTTTGAGACAGGGTTTCTCTGTGTAGCCCTGACTGTCCGGGAACTTGCTCTGTAGACCAGGCTGGCCTTGAACTCCGAGATTCTCCTGCCTCTGCCTCCCAGAACCTGCACATTCTTACTGGCATATCTTCTTCACCAGTCCTTTGAAGGTGTTCCAGAGAAGGGTGAAAATCAGTCTGAGGTGAGACTGTATAGTTTCTCAGCTTTTTGAGCATTATGCTCCACTTTCAAGGAAGTCTTCAAGCTTCCCTTGCCCTTCCTGCTCACGGGGCCCACAAATTAACCCCACGTTCCTTGATGTGCTTTCATCATTGGTGCTTTTTGATATGGGAACACCCCCCCAACCAACACACTCGCGAATGTGCGCACGCACACACTCACTCACACGCGCGTGCACATGTGGTGTCCAGGTCTTGAAGTTATAGTAATTACAATTTAACACACACCCACTCCTTTGCTGAGTCCTTCACCATGATCTGTATTATAGACCTTAATGTCATTTCTGTTGGACTCTCCATTAATATAGGTTACCTCCATCTAACTATAAATTAACACATTTATAATTACTGTGTTAGCTCTCTGGTACTGTTGCAGAATACTTGAGCTACTTATGTGTGTCGGCTCCCAGTTTGGGTGGTCTCAGTCTGTTACTGGCTGCCCTCTTCTTGTTAGGGCACTTGGTGGAGGCCCAGTGTGAAAGAGAGAAAGAATGAATAGTGCCACCTTTTTGATAGCCCATCCCTAGTGACTTAAGTCTCTCACTAGGTCCCACCTCTTCTCAGTTCTGCCACCTCCCAGCAGCCCCAGTGACTGGAGAGAAACCCTTGAATTACCAGGCTAGGGGGGTCCCACATTTCACAAGCAAGCTAAAGAGAGTGCTGTCTCCGTTCCTGCTGTTACTTCTCCTGTTCATCTGGTCACCTACTAACTAGATGACTTGACTGATATATGTGGGGGTTTAGGATTCAAAGGGGGACTTCTTTGAAATTTTGTATGCCTGAACAGTATGATCTCAGCTCTCTGAGGAGCAAACAAGGGCCTTCCCTATCCTGATGGCTCACAACCCCCTGTCCGTCAATAGCACCTGGGGGATCTGATGTCTCTGACCTCTGCCAGCATGTGCACATGCTCCCTCAACAGACACAGGGAATACACATAATTAAAAACAATAACAAAAATCAAATCGTAAAGGGAAAAACACCATTGTTAAATCAGTATAGCCTGAGATTATAGTTACTCCGCAGGATTGAAGACAATAAGCCAGTCCATTGACCTTAGGCTTCTTTTTATTATTAAACTATGTCATTGAGTTTCTTCAGAGTTTTAATCTCATGTTAGTTGTTAATTAGCCTGTCTATTCATTCCCAGTATTTTCTAAGCATATTATCACTTTTTTGATAATGTGCACAGAGTTATGGTAGTCTTGACATAGCCTTACTGATCCCTTCATGTTATGCATATCTTTATGTGTATTTATAGGACAATAGCTAATATCTGTGACCTCAGCTTCATAAACATTGACAGTAACTTCCTGTGTGTTCTTCTCGCTTTTGCCTAATCAGTAACTATAAGGAATGTGTCCTTTAGTCTTTTGGATTCAATAAAAATGTTGTGTACAGTTACCTAAGCCAGTGGTTCTGACCCTTCCTAATGCTGCAACCCTCTAATAGAGTTCCTTGTGTTGACGTCACCCCCAATCATGACATTGTTTTCATTGCTATTTCATAACTGTAATTTTGCTGCTGTTAGGAATCGTAATCCACAAGTTGAGAATTGCTGATCTAAGCAATACTTTTATTTTTAGTTTCGTAAAAGTATTACCAATCCAAGGCTATATTTTGATAAAATATCAATCTTGGACAGGGGTATAACTCAATAGTAGAGTACATTTAATCCTAAATACCAAAGAAAAGGAGAGATTTATTTTTGAATTATAGTTCAGGAATTTAAATTTTCATCAGATAGTGTTGTTTAACCATCCACCACAGGTGGTGATTGGTTTTAAAGTCCAGGAGATAATCATCAGAGCAAGTATTTTAAAAAGGATTCTTTCTCTTTCAGTGAAGTTCTGGTTTTATGATTTAAAGTTACTTATTAAAATTAATTTTATTTATTTATGTGTATTGGTATTTTTTTCTGCATATATATCTGTGTGCCATGGGTGCCTGAGTGCCCTTGGAGGCCAGAAGAGGACATTGGATCCCAGGAACTGGGGGTTACAGATGGTTGGTTGTGAGCCCAGCCTTGAAGGTGCTGGGAACTGAACTCTGGTCCTCTGGAAGAACAGCCAGTGCTCCTAACATCTGAGCCATCTCTCCAGCCCCTAGAGTCACTTTTTTTTTTTTTTTTAAATCAAAGGGGGTTTGGCAAAATAAGTGTAGCTGGAGTACATAATTTAAAAGAGAAGTTGTTTCATTTGTAAAATGATACTGCGATGTTCTTTGTCTTGTGCTTTCCTTTACTGGGCTTTTCCCATGTTGTCTGTAGCTGTGTGTCAGGCCGGGGCACCACTTCACATCGTTACAGTTGCTCTCGGGGTTCTGTCGAGTGAGACGATGACCTTCTGAACTCACTGAAACGGGACAGCTGTTTAAAATAAAACCCCCTTTGTGGGGACTTTCCACCTGCAAATTGATTATTCGCGATGAGAAAGTATCTGCATCTTGATGATTTTAAAGTCAGGTTTTAATTATATTTTAAGTTTTAACCTACTGACTAGAAGCAAATACATTTGAAAATACGCTTAAAGAAAACAATAAACTTCATGTAGAAAAAAATTATCTTTTAAAATCCTGAAGGTTTGGGGTTGTGATTTACTTAACTTACTAGGGGCTACACTTTAGAGGAAAGTGACCCTTCTTCTCCCAGCAGCTAAGAATTGCCCTTGGGGCTGGAGAGATGGCTCAGCGGTTAGGAGCACTGGCTGCTCTTCCAGAGGTCCTGAGTTCAATTCCCAGCAACCACATGGTGGCTCACAACCATCTGTAATGAGATCTGGTGCCCTCTTCTGGCCTGCAGGCGTATATGCAGGCAGAACACTGTATACATAATAAATTAAAAAAAAAAAAAAAAAAAAACCTTATAAAAAGAATTGCCCTTGGCTAGGGGTGAAACTGTCCAGCCCCCTCCCCCACCGGGTCTTGGTGTGTTTCAGGCCTGTACGGTTTTATACATGGTGTCACAACCGTTAGGATACCGTATGTGTAGCTGCTCTGCTGTGTCCAGAAGACAGTTTCCACCTCCTCTGGCTCGTACCCTCTTTCTGCCCCCTCTTCCACAGCGAGCGATCCCCGAGCCTGGGGAGGAGGGAGTGCAGCGTGTATGTTCTTCAGGCCTGCCTTCTGCAGTCTCTTCTTCTCTATACCTTACCTGCTTGCTTGGCTGGTTATGGGCATCTCCTGAAAACAGAGGCTTATCTGATACGTGGAGATGCTTCCATCTGTGGCTATAATGATAGGAGTGTTAGGGTCTAATACTGTGTCCATCTAGCAGAATAATAGTAGTAGGTTCTCTCCCAGGGTCTGTGATCTGGCTAGCCATAGATTCTTAGCCAGGGATGAGTTTCATCCTGGGGGCAGGCCTTAAATCCAAACAGAAAACGGTTGGTTATGCCCATGACATTCATGGCACTATTGGACCAGTGGACATGTCTTACCAGGCTGGTTGTTGTAATCCAGAGTTTATACCTGGGCAGTATTGGTCATTACTTCTCTGCTCTCATACAATGCATAGCATCTTTCAGCTCCGTGAAAGCTAACCAGCAGAGATGGAGCTCCCAGGTCAGTAACCGTTTGCTCTCTCCAATAAGGTCTTATCTCGAGTTGTGGAGGATATCCAGGAACATTGGTAATAGGCTGTAATGTTTGAGGACTTTGGGACCTGGGGGTGGGGGGTGGACACGTGCCATGGTACATGTGTAAAGGTCAGAGGACAGTTTGCTGGACTTAGGTCTTTTCCTTCTACCACACGAGCACTGGAGATCAAGTTCATCAGGCTTGGCTCGGTGGCAGGTCCCCCTTACTAGCTGAGCTATCTCACTAGCCCCAAGAATTGTTTGGT